>NW_015506121.1:32855-51290 GCF_001515645.1 Sinocyclocheilus grahami | reverse complement strand
TTTTTTTTTATGTTTATTTTTTTAATGTTAATGAAAGTGACACCAAAAATAAGGGAACATCATTAGGAAATCCTTGGGGGGGCTGTGCCCGGGCTAAGCAAGTTTCTGATGGGCCCCGTCAAGCCCCCCCTAGCGCCGCCACTGATTAGCCTAATTCGTTTTGGCTTGCTTAGCAACTTTTATTTTTCATTCTTGTTTTCTTCTGAAACCGTTCAAAATAGCCTACAGGCCAGGTATTGTGTTTATTGTTTGTACATGATAATATTTCGCTTTATTTACCGGTGCTATTTATGAATGTAATAATGCGATTTGTGCTTATATTTTTTTAACCTAAACTACAACATAACATTAATTTAGACCTGCATACCGGTATCTAAATATGATTTAATATATTTTATGGTATATAGACCTACCACATTACCCTCCACTGGATGTAGAATGAGCAGCAATAAACTACATTTTGGCATTTTAGAATACTTCTGTGGATATTTTGGTAAAAGTAACTCAAAAGTAGTGTAACGCATTACAATTCAGAGACAGTAATATTGTAATGTAACTAATTACTTTCAAAAGACAGTAACTAGTAATATGTAATGTATTACATTTTGGAAGTAACTTGCACAACACTGCACACAGTGCATATAGGTTAAGGCAAAATGTATGTATTAATATGTTACTTTTTAAAAATTAAATCATTAAATGCCATCTTTCTGCTAGGTAGATGACAGTGACTGTAAACAGCAATGGAATTGTCTATGTATTTTTAACACAATATGATATTTCCTCACATGCTTATATCTCCTTGCATGGGTGTAGAATTCACGAGGTACTTTAAATAAAACATACATTTGTGGCAAGTGTGTTTACATAAAGATTTTCATGGGGCAGTACGTGACCCAACATTTCCATGTCAGTCAGTCACACCCATGCTCGTACTCGATGAGCTTAAAGCAACAAAAAACAAAATAATCCCAAAAATCTTTCATTAAGTCAAGCAGCATAAGTTTCATTGGCATGTGGTATCCAAATTGTGTTGCACAATGATAAATAATGTTCTACATATTTCTATTTAAACTCTTCCCATTTCTCTTTATGAATAATAAACAAGTTCTGATGGCAATTAAAATAGGCTATATGAATGTGCATGTATTTGCAGTGTGTTTTCAAAACTCTTTAGACACAGAAAGCCTGAATAGACAGATGTTGATCTGCCCACATCAGCAAGCTTGTCGTGAGCATGAGAATAGGGCGCGTGTAGAAGCTGCCTTGGCAATTTATGTATGCTACCACAGCCATGTTGTCTGTGCAAATGAGAACATGCTTGTGGTGGACCTAAGTGTATAAACACTGGAGAGCCAAATGAACTGCCTTAATCTCTAGGCAGTTTATGTGTCTCATTCTCTCCATGTTCATCCAAACACTGAAAGCCAGACAACAATCACAAAGGGCTCCCCAGCCTATGTGTCTGTTTCTGAGCACCTTGTGTGTGTAGACTTGTCCCATTGGCATGCCCTGGTAGAAATGAACTGCTCACTATACAGGGGGTCAGCACGCATTGAGCCATCGTGCAAAGCGTGACACATTGCTGTGGTAGCTGCCATCAAACCGAGCGTCCTTTGGAAGCTCTTTAGAAAGAGTGACTCTCTTCTTTGAACAGCACAAGTGAGTTCATGATAGCTTGCGTATACTGTGATAACAAGTAAGCTTGCATGGAGAGATTTGAGAGTTGAGCCCCAAAATGGAATATATTGTGTGAAGTCGGATTTTCTGTAAATTGATTGTGACCCAAAAACACCACAGATGGTTGATAAGCAGATCTTTGTGGCTGCACATCCTCTGAATGGGCCATAAGCAACCAGTCATCCAAATAATTCATAATACTTACTCCACTGAAACAAATAGTGGTGGATAAAGTACCTGAAAGCCATACTCAAGTAAAAGTACAGATATCTTACCAGAAAATGACTTTGGTATATATACAGTTGTGCTCATAAATTTATATACCCCTTGCAGAATATGCAAATATGTTAATAGTTTTAACAAAATAAGAGAGCTCATGAAAATTTCATGGTATTTAGTACTATTTGTTATTTAGTAGCATTTGTTAATGAGTGAATCACTGAATCCTTTATTCAACCGATTCGTTCAAAAAGCTGATTTATTCAATAAGTAAACACCATCCATTGCTCAGAGATGCAAAACAGTGCTCTGATCTTTGTTTGGAACTATTTTTGTTGGCAAAATTTAGCAAAAACAGAAAATATTGTGTCTAAAATGTGAGTTACTTAATGCTAACTTTATTAAACTTGTATAACATGATTATTACATTTGTTATCATGCTGATATCTGGAGAAATAAAAACGGCACTCTTTGTGTGATACAGATTAAGTTAACTATATTAAATTATATAAATATAAAAAGCATACAGAAGCATTTTTGCTGTCTACAATTTAGAATGCCTTGAATTTTGAATTTTAATAGACCAATAAAATATATGCATGCACTCTCTGGGTGTGTTTTTGTGATATACTCGATAATGTCAGATCGCACCTCATTACAACAACACCATATTATTGCAGACGGTATACTGTACATTGCACAGCACACACCAGCATCGACTTGAGTGGGAAATGAATAATCTGCGGTTGTGTGAGCACTTGTTTGCACATGAGCAAAGGTGTTTTTTAGGAGTCTAACTTGCAAGCGCGAGACCACTGATTCGTCAAACCTGCTTGCTTGCAGTCTGTGTTCTTCCGACTTTATTTTGTAGTAAGTAACGAATGCTTCTGAGAAATGTATCATAGTAAAAGTACACATTTTAATTAGGAAATGTAGTGGAGTAAATGTGAAGTTGGCAGAAATATAAAAACTCAAGTAAAATACATACTCCCAAAAAATATTTAAGTACTGTAACAAAGTATTATTACTTTGTTACATTACACCACTACAATGAAGAAGGGATAGGACAAATTTCATGCACTTTGTGAACATGCACTGAGCCAAAGTCAGCCCAAAGCAAAGAGCCGTAATCTGGTCAGCTGCACCTTTGAAAACAAACCTTGAAGCGGGGTGGCCTGCAGGTGAACTGAAATGTGTAACCATTTATCACTGCGCTGAGCACTGTATCAGTTACCTGTATCAGTTTTCAGTACAAAACACTGCTTCTTCTTTTTCCTCAGTGGCTCTGCAGAAGCGGCAGAAGCGTGTGGCAGCAGACATTGATTAGCGTGTTCAGGTGTGTCTGATTAGGGTTGGAGCTGAACTCTGCAGGACTGCGGCTTCCTAGGACCGAACTTGCCTACCCCAGGTTTAGGCATATGTGAACACGGCAATCGTGCTCGGATCTGCGCCAAAACAATCGGTCCGAGATCGCCTGAACGAGGTGGTCTCGGCTCGATTGAAAATGAACTCTGGAGCAGTTCGATTGTAGTGAGAAAGCAATCCAATCTAACGGACCAACGAACCAGGCTATATCACAATGTATAATGGGTAATTACGTAAGTTCCGTGAAAAGCATTAGCTTTGTTGTTTTGCTAATACTTCAAAATGAACCTGTGATTGTCTGTGGCTGAGCACGTCTTCGCCATTCAAAATCAAAGCGCAATTTTTCTTTTTATAATGCCGTCTTATTGCTCTTCTTCCTAGTATGTGAATTTTAAAAATGTTTTCCAGATTAATCATGAACTCCTGCTCAAAGTGATAAATTAATATAACGACATCTACAAAAAAAAAACAATAAGCCCGCGAAGCTGTTGTCATTCCACCCTGACAGATGACAGCCGACAGCTAAGTGGAATCCCGGAAAATAAACCGTGAAACTTTGACCAATGAGAGTTTACTCTCGTGTGACTTGTATTAACAAATTTGGTCCGTTTAGAAACATTGCCATGTGAAAGCGTACCGCATCAAGAATAAAAAGCAACATTGTAATAATTTTAATCCCTGTTTCGGAACAAAGCAATCGATCTACAAGTGTGAAAGCACCCTTAGATGAGATCAGAATCAGAATCAGAATGAGCTTTATTGCTGGGTATGTTAACACATACTGAGGAATTTGTTTTAGTGACAGAAGCTCCACAGTGCAACAGAATGACAGTGACAAGACAGGACACAGATAATAAAAAGTATAATATAAAAATAGGCAATGTACAAAAAAGCAAAACACAATATATAATATAGACAATTTTGTATGTACAGGTATGATATGTGCAAATTTGAAATGTAAATAAATAAGTATGTGTTAAATAAATAATGTATACTAGTGATGTGTGTTCCACGATTATTGATAGGTGTTTATGAGATGGATTGCCAGAGGAAAGAAACTGCTCCTGTGTCTGGTCGTTCTGGTGCTCAGTGCTCTGTAGCGTCGACCAGATGGCAACAGTTCAAAGAGGGAGTGTGCTGGATGTGAGGGGTTCAGAGTGATTTTGCTAGCCCTTTTGCTCACTCTGGATGAGTACAGTTCTTGGAGAGAAGGGAGGGTTGTGCCAGTGATTCGCTCAGCAGTCCGGACTATCCTCTGTAGTCTTCTGAGGTCAGATTTGGTAGCTGAGCTGAACCAGACAGTTATAGAAATGCAGAGGACAGATTCAATGATGGCGGAGTAGAACTGTTTCAGCAGCTCTTGAGGCAGGTTGTACTTCCTTCGCCAGCTGAGGAAGTTGTCTCTGTCTCTGGTGGGATATATAATATGCTGTCTGTATTTTGGCAGTTCACGGGAAAGATTTGCTTTATTAAAGTCCTCAAGAATGATTATAACAGAGTCTGGGTATTGTTGTTCTGTGTCTGTGATCTGATCAGCGAGTTTCTGTAAAGCTGAGCTCACGTGTGCTTGCAGAGGAATGTAAACACTCACAAGAATGAATGAGCAAAACTCCTGTGGCGAATAGAACGGCTTGCAGTTAACGAAGAGCACTTCTAGATCGGGACAACGCATCTTCTTTAACGCTGTTATCTGTACACCACCTTTCGTTGATGTAAAAACATGAGAGATATGAGATTCTCATATATCTCTCATTTTAGTATCAACAGCATCTCAGATGTTTCTCCTAAGTAGAAATAGAAGTAGACACAAATGAGACATGATAAATATTTGAGAAAAAAAGAGTCAAAAATAAGAATGTGGTGGAAGAAACATAGAGACATCTTTAACAGCTTTAAAGGAGACCATTGTGAGAATGTTAGAGTTTTTGTCTCAGGAGACAAGTTTGAGAAGCAGGAGACTCAAACATAAATCACCATTCGATCTTAAAGTAACCTCATTTCTGTCCAGGAAAACGAAATATTTGAGATGTTAAAGAGATCTCACTTTTGATTTTTCTCTCCTATGGGCGTAAACAGAGCAAAGTAACTCCGGCTACAATGTTCTTCTGAAAGATGCATAAAGTTTTGTTTATTAACCTCTACAGCACTAAAAAGTTATATTGTGTACTTTTAAAAATATGTAATCCTTTGAAAAAAGCTGCTACCAGAAGTCATAAAAAAAATGATATAGTTGCAAATTAAGTAAATGAGCTGTGTTTAACGTAATGACATTGATCAAAAATACAATAAAGTTAATCAATATGTTAATTCCTTAAATTTAATATCCATACATTAAAAAGGGTTTCATAAACATTTGTACATCCGTAAAGTTGTTTTATATGTGAGAAGTTGTCAATAGATCAATATCATTTTAAAGCCATGTTTCTAGCATTTGTAAAACTGCATTTTTCCATCTCAAAAATATATCTAATTTACGACCTATGCTCTCAATGTCAAATGCAGAAATGTTAATCCATGCGTTCCATCTCAAGGTTAGATTATTGTAATGCTTTATTGGGTGGTTGTTCCGAACGCTTAATAAACAAACTTCAGCTGGTCCAAAATGCAGCAGCTAGAGTTCTTACTATACAAAATTGGACATTTTCAATCGTTTCACAAATAATGTTCTAACTCCTGTTTAGAAGCTGTTATTTGAAAGATTGTTTTTTTCTGGTACTTTTTGGCATGTAGTGGCATCAAACAAAGTAAATTCCAGAGAGTTGAGCCTAACAGAACCTGAATTACAGAATTTCAAAAAAATACATTGATTTAAAACTCCAAAATCGCCTATGTTTTTTTTGTGTTTATTGTAATATTTGAAAAATATATAAGGTTATTTATAAAGAATTCCACTCATATTTTGTAGTTCAAAGGGTTTTATTTACAATGAAACCATTTTTTTTCATTTCCTCCATTGTATGTGTGCAGGGCAAACATTTGAATTTGAGTATGAAAAATGTAGGCGAAAATACCAAAAACGTCCCCGAGAATTAATTTATTAACTAATGTTTAACTAATGAACCTTATTGTAAAGTGTTACCCTATTTTCCTAATTAATGCTGTACAGTTGCTTTGACACAATCTGTATTGTTAAAAGCGTTATATAAATAAAGGTGACTTGACTTTTAGAATCTATGCAAACTTAAGTAATTAGACGTGTGGTAGAAGCCATTCACAGTGATTTTACAAGATTGCACCAACTCTAAGTGAATCCAGGATTTATAAAATGCAGTTGTAACATAAAACTATTAACTCATCTTTTATATACCTTTATTGCTAGAGAAGGAATGTAGACCAATTTAGCTCTAACAATTTGAATAAAATACTTTTTACAGAAACATACGTATTATATTATCATCAAAAATAAGCACATATATGTGAACACTTGGTTGGATCTTAACACAAATTTGCTTCCCTAGACTTTGGGAGTGTAGCGTCTGCGTAGGATCATGCATGATAGTTGGACTGTTTATGGCTTAAAAGACCCCTTTTAGCCTTTTGACATTTGCATATAAATTACAGTTCTGGTCAGGAACTTTACGTTCGTATAAGGGGTGTAAATTGCCAAATGGTTCTTCGCCGTCAAGTAAGATTAGAACCAGCCCCACGAGCATCCTGCAATCTGATTTCAAACACATTCCACAAAAAGCTGTAGATGGCCAAACGAACACACACACACACACATAAAGACATTTCTTTATTTTAGACTATAATTAATCAGTTATAATTGTATCTGGTATATGCATGTGGTGTGTACATTCCCTTGTTAGATTAGATGAGTTACCACTCGTTATTTGTATTAGTTAAAGCCATAAAACACTTATATTCAGGTGTATGTATGTATCTTTGGTTTAATCTATTCCAGATTATTGTTTCTTGGTATCAATGTTACCTGTTCTTCATTTCTCGGACAATGACGTACAGTATGTGATTGTGAAACACATCATATGACTCGTACGATATTTTGGGTTAAAACTACGGATATTCCAGACCGGCCATAAAGCATGCAAATGAGCCATAAAACAAGAGACAAAGAAAGATTCTCCCGCTCAAAATCCATGGCTCTCATTGGCCAGCACACACAGAATAGAAATTCTCAAAAGCGATCAGCCCAAAATAACTTTGCTCAGAAAACTTCTTCTTCGTTTGAGACAACACCTTTCAGGACTCTCAAGACCTTCCTCTTGAGTTTTATTTTCCGGCAGTTTTTACTTTCAAGTAACGTTAGTCGCTGTGGACTTCTTCTTCAGAAGAACCAGAAGTAAAAACTTCCAGCTGACTGCTCACGAACTCATCAAAAGACCTCCGTTATCTACCGCATCAGGACTCTTTTTCAGCAATCGAAAACCAATGCAAGTAACCGCTTAAAATTATTCAGATGCGTGTTTAAATCTCAGTCCCTTTTAAGGTGATTATTGGATTCTTTGATGATTTTCCATGGTTGTGGTTAAGTGATGTGAAATACTGCCATTCTTTTCTATTCTCTATCTTTTCCTTACTTTGTTTCATTCTGTGTATATATGTTTTAGTTAGTTATATGTTAGATATAGTTTCATTTTATTAAATCCCTTATATTCACAACGAATTGTCTCTGTTTACTGTTCACAGTTCCAAGTCAATGAATGTTTGAACCCTTGCTACATTTGGCTAAGAATTACTGCTAGCACTGCACAAAGAAGGACAGTTTATTGTTCCGTGGCCAGAAAATAAATATTCCTTGAATTGATAAATGATTATATTGTCTGCTCGGTGGACGGACAGATCAAATAATTGTAATATTGATTCTGCTACAGTTAATTCGAAGATATAATCTAAATATTTATTATGAATCATAACCAGTTATAATTCGTCATAAATATTCCCCTTTTTAGAGCTAATAAATAATAATAAACGTTACAGGAGCCTTCACACAACTTTTAGTTTCTCATAAATCTATTGAATTATTTTTTTTAACTCATTCAAAAGCTAAAGGTTGCTCTGCTTAAGTTCTGTCACGAGCTATCAAGGTTAAAACTGTTCAAGATGTCAGTCAAAAAAAAAAAGTTCTCCACCCCTCAGGGGTCTCATAGATGCTTTTCTTCTCACTCTGAGAGCTCCCATGAAAGTAGGTGTTTATGGTGGTTGCTGAAGTACTTTGTTAGGTGGCTTATACCTGGAGTGTCTATGTGCCTCCTGCAATGGGAAAGGGAGGTATTAGACAACCAATCTAACAGCATTTTGAATCATTCATAGCTTACAGCCTGTACAGCACGTAGCACCATTAGCCAAGACCCACCCAGAACATTTAGACACTTGGGCTTCCAGAGACCTCTGGGGTGGGTGGAGGACAATCACAAACTACATCTGTTATCAGCATCCAAACCTTAAAAGCACAACTTCCTCTAGGGCAGTCTGAGGTATTTGAAAAAGGAAGTGCCTTTCCCTGCTCAGCTCTACTAAACAGTGGAGAGCCATGTGATATGATCACACTTATATAATTCTCATTCTCAAAAATGACTGGAACAGATTCATTTGCAGAGGTAGCGGTTATTATGTCCAGATACCAGCATGAGTACACATTTCTCACAAGTTGACTCCCAAATTCACACACTGCCTGAGAAACTTCTCATTTGCAATGTTAATTTAACCAGGCCAGATTTTTGCAATAATGCCATATGATAGCAAGTCGCAATGCTAACCTGCTAACAGCTACATGAGACCAGCGTGGTCCTTTACAGGCGGCTCCTACATCAGAGCAGGGAGTGGCAGTGTTAACTTGGTCTCTATGTTTACATATCTGAGCCATCTGGGGCCCGTTCTTTGTATGTCGCTAACTCAGTTAGCTGGATTTGATTGTTGACAATTTGTCATGATCTTGGATTATTTGGTTCTTCTAAGCTCATCCTGGACTTGCTGTCATAGCAACAGGTTCGTAAACTTAAACCTGCTCGGGAGCAGGCTTATTTCATGTAAACAGGATTAGATTGCATATTTTTAAGTGGAATTTATATTTAAAATCTGTCCCAGCCACTGCTACCTTATTACAAGAGTACCCTACTAATCCGGGGGCAATCATTTTTTAAAATAATAATAATTAAAAAAATTAATTTGATATATTATAATAATATTATAATGTTGTGTAATCTATAATACTACAGTATACTGTAGACACAGCCAGTTTTACTTATTGAAATATTTATTTGTGATAAAATAATTACTTTATAATTGTATTAGAGTCTTTCACACATGCTACACAGTTAATCTGAGTGGTGCATTAATTTGAGTGCTGACAGCTATTATGGGAGTGGCTTGATGGAACGCAGGAGACGCAGATAACATAATCTTGACCCTTAAGAAACTTGAATTAATGTTGACACATAACAAATCTGCTTCAAAGATAAAATTACATGAATTGCTAATTACAACATTGAAATAAGTAGAATATAAATAATTGCAAAAATATATAAAATAATAATAATAATAAATAAAATAATTGAAACAGTGCACATTTCATTATAACATTTATGTAGTTTTGTTCACTTGGCTGTTTCATTATAAAGGTCCAGAAATTTGTTACGTTTTTCGTCAGATGTCTTTTTAAGTTATATGATGTCACTGCGTTGCTGTCTTGCCGCCAACAAATCGCTGCATTGCTGATCGTGTTTTCGAGTATCGATACATCTGCCCTTTATGGGGTACACGAGAGCACACAGTAATTTTAGACAACTTAATCATAACAAATCTGCTTCAAAGATAAAATTACATGAATTGCTAATTACAACATTGAATTAAGTAGAGCCTGTACAAATACTAGAAATCGTGAATATAAATAATTGCAAAAATATATAAAATAATAATAATAATAAATAAAATAATTGAAACAGTGCACATTTCATTATAACATTTATGTAGTTTTGTTCACTTGGCTGTTTCATTATAAAGGTCCAGAAATTTGTTACGTTTTTCGTCAGATGTCTTTTTAAGTTATATGATGTCACTGCGTTGCTGTCTTGCCGCCAACAAATCGCTGCATTGCTGATCGTGTTTTCGAGTATCGATACATCTGCCCTTTATGGGGTACACGAGAGCACACAGTAATTTTAGACAACTTAATCCAGATATTTGAATCAAATCCACAAATTCGTTTGAAGAACCAAATTAGCCAGAGATCAGTTTTCACAGTTAGAAGATCTGGCGTCTTTCAAATCATCTCAGATGTATTAAGCGAGGTACGAAGAACGGGCCCCTGAACTTTGTATCACAAATCCAGCTGTCTTCCTCTGACCCCTTTGCCACTTGTGTGAAAGAATATTATGCAAGTTTTTATGGATCGCTAGTCAGTGCAAAGAAAGAAATTGTTTCCACCATCTGTTCCTGGCAGTGTTATGTTAGATCAAAAAAGGTGAAAGTAAATGAGTGGCAAAGGAATAGAAGCAGCAGTGAGGCTGGAATCATATGTGCCTGTTGCCTGAATTATTTTAATCCACCATGTTGAAGCCAAAGACATTCAATTAGCAGCCAATTAGCCTCTGCATTTAATCCACAGGAAATTAATGAAATGAGAGGATGGTGTATAATTCTACTTGGTGTATTATTTCACTTGGGGTGGAATAAAATGGCTTTGTAAGTTCAATAAAAACAAAAACAAAAAAATCTAATGGTAATAGTGTTGAATTGGCCTCTTATATTTGCCTCATAAAAGCTGAACAACCAGAAATGACATACTTCATATGCACGGTTTGTCTTTGCAGAGCTTGAAGCAAAGGAGGCTTGTGATTGGCTTCATGCAGCTGGTTTTCCTCAGTATGCACAGATATTCACTGGTAAATATTTATTTTTAACATTTCTCATTGCATACTTTAACCATGTGTCCTAATCAGTATCCAAAAACTGGACTGAAGAAAATGTCCAAGTACTTACAGAAATAATTACCCAATTAAAAGTAATAATCTTAATAGTTACCATAAGTATTAAATGAAGAAAAAAAGTATATATAAATAAATTATAAAATGTATAACATTTTAATGATTAGATTATTATCATAATTTGATAACTTTGCGAAACACAGAACAAACAGGTGTTACTTCCCACCACTGGTCCAAATAAACTGCAAATATTATTTTACTGCAATTCAATTTACTTTGTTTGCCTTCCAGATTGCTGTTTTCCCCTTGACATAGACTGGGCAAAGAGTTATCATGAATTTCTCAATCAAGATGCTTTAGATTCTTTCTGCAGGTAGTGCTTTTTACTCCTCGGGTAGTTGAGTGCATGCAGGGGTGTAAATTTTGTCTAACAGTAGGGGGGAACAATAAACATAAAATTTCTCAAGAGCAATTTTTGAAGGGGACACAAATAATACAGCTACAATTGTACTTGTAAGGATATGTATAAACAGAGGAATGGCTTACTCCCATTAGTGCAGCAGGGAGACTGTGCCAAATTAGACAACTTCAAGCTGTTGTGGTTGCGCCTTGACAGCGGTCGTCTCTGTTGTAGACATTACTATCTGTCACAGTGTTGCCAAGTGCGCGGATTTCCCTTGGAATTGGGCTACTTTATCACTGTTGCCGTGGGTGGTTTTTCATGTCCGCAGGTTGAAGCGACCCCAATAACATGTATTTTAGCCCCTGGAAAGTGATTTCTACCGGGGGACCCCCTCGAAATGCTGATAGATTGGGCTAGTTTTGAGTAGCAACTGGGCGGGTTTTGTAATGACAACCTGGCAACCCTTTTCCTCAAGCAGGTAACGTTATTGTTGCTAACATAGCGGACTCATCGAAAAATACATTGGCATCATCTGTATTAAAGAGAAAAAAATAATCACTTCATCCGATGATTAAGTGAATAAAATATCCTTGACAGCCTTACTTACTGGAGTTCCACAACTATCGGCGTTGTTCTCTCTCACCGGACCTGTGTGTGTGTAGGTGATGCAAAAGAGAAAAGCAGGTTTGGACCAAAGCACTGTGAGGCAAGGGAGGTGGAGACTTAAAACGCATTTTTGCCCCGTTTGTGTTGTTTTACTACTTAAACAATTATTTAAAGTATAAAACATTGTTATTTACAATGCACAGCGTGGTTTTTAATCATATTTTGATTAAAATAATCCCCCCCCCCATGTTGTCTTCCTGTTTGAGATCAATGTTTTATTTTGCTTTCAGGAGATTAAGTACCTTAAACAAGTGTGTGGAGATAAAGCTGGAGTTGAGCCAATCCAAAAGAAGGGTGAGTGAGAGAAAACTCTGGAGAAGATGCATGTAAACACTGTGTATAAACAAAAGAAGCCTAGGTAAAAATTTTCTTATCCCTATTCTTTGCTGTGTATAACAAACAATTTTGTACATGTAGGGAGATGAAGAGGAGGATGAAGACCTCTATGCCATTAGCCAAAAATGGTAATTCGACAGGAAGAGCAAACGCTGGATCCGTGTGGATGACAATGAGCTACTGTAGTCACTGAACTGCCCCATTACAAGACTGAGGAGATCCAAAAGCTCTGAGGCCTCTTTTACTGATAGTGGGGAGTGCCTTGAGCTTTGTTCCACACATAGCTCAAGTAATGCTGACAGCGATGGGGGAAGCACTTCCAACAAAATGGCAGAGGAACCAGAAACAAGTCGTAGCTCCTCCAGATGCTACTTGAATTTTAAGCCCCAATCTCCTGACACTGCATTCAGCAGACCTCCATCTCCCTGTGAACATCCCATTTTGAGCAGTGAAGAGTGCCTTCCTAAAAAGCCTCCAGTGGAAAAAGGCAAACGCCTTCTACGGAAGATGGAGAAACTTACAATTGAAAGGAAGCATGCTAAAGCCACACACCCAAAGTGGGAAAGCCAGATTTGTCATAAGCGGACCAATTATCCAGGAAAGTTTTGGTGAAGAAAAGCTGAAGCATCTTCAGTGTCTAGACTTAGCGAGGCTCCAGGACAAGACTGCAATACTTGCATCCTGCTCATCACCCTCTCGATCAAGTAGCAGTCCCTCAGAAAGCAGCTGTGAGGTCAGTACACCAAGCCCTGTGACGAAGGTGCGCAGCAACTGCAAACACCATGACAATGTCCCAGATCCTATGCAGATTTTAGATGATGACATCTTCTCAGCTTTGGACAGTGTAATGGAACGCATTTGTGGCCTGTAACAGTTGGTAACCTCTTGGACAGACAAGTTGTCAGAGGACGGAGATTCAGATTTTTCCCACTCAGGTTCTCCCTCACCCACCTCTCTGACTGATATTCACCTTGTGATCAAAGCGCCAGAAGAGACAAATGAAGCTGCCCTAGAGGATGCATACAACAAGATCATACTGATCGGTAAGTGACACAAATTACCATTTCATTGAGGCAGCTGGGACAAAAAAAGTGTCTGATCTAATTTATGATACATTCAAGGGATCTAGAATATACATTTCTCTCATTCAATCAAGGGTGAATCCTTGCAAGACCATTAATCATGCACTGACAAAGCGTATCTATACAAAAGTTGGTTGATTTCCTACATTTCAGAATACAGAGGCCTCACTGGTTCAGTTCACAGATGCTTTCACTGAGTAACCCCAGCACAGGCATACAGGCAAAATCAGCACCACATGTCTCCATGCTGCAAAGGCTGAGCTTTCTCAGGCTTACAGCTCTGATGGACAAGCACTCACCCTTCAGCAAACAAGGCTGGAACTGGTAAGGCGGGGTTATGAAGAAAAGCAGTGAGGGGAAGAGGGATAGATATAATTTGGTCAAAGCAGCTTGCTTAAAAAAAGACAATGAGAGAGGAAAAAAGGAAAGAGTTAGATTCCTGCTGTTTACAGATTCATTCATTATTTATCTTGAGTTGCAAAATCTCTCAGCAGACAAAATAGACAATGTTTTAAGAGTGCTGAGTTCAAAATGGTTAAGTGAAAACAAGGGTGAACCCTCTCACACCACAGGCTGCATGACTTGCTGACTTGACTTGCTGTAGTTTGTCTTGAATAATCATGTTCACAAGAACATAATTGTTTAAACAACTCGATAAGTGCAATGCAATTAAAAAATATTTTAGTGATTGACAACACTTCCTGCAAGACACCTCACATGAAGCAATTTCATTATGCTTAACTTCTTGATCAGATCATTAATAGGAAATATTTGCCTTTTACTAACTATTTTTATGCCCTAAATATTTTAACCCAAACCTGAGAAATAAGCTCCCCATAGAGCAACTAATAATATGTTTAATATTATTTATTGTATAGTTACCTGGACACACACGCACACACAAAATTAGTTTGAGGCAATAATAATTGACTTTTTGGGAAATGAGCAATGGGGCTGTTTGTTTTAACAACCATTGAGCTTAACTACAAAAGTTACAAAGCTCTTAAGTCTACCCTACTCTATTCACATTAATCACTTACTTAAGCATTCAGCATCCTTACTGTGAGTCAGCTTACTTGGATATTAGATAACTAATTCATTCAAAACTTCTCTCTCTCGTTTCTTTTACAATAAACAATATGTGAGATTGGTTATTGCAAATATGTATACAATGCAGAGCCTCTTGAATCTAAACAATCACATTAAGTCACTAGGGGAACATAATTGAGTTTAAAGGTGACATATCATGAAAATCTGACTTTTCCGGGTTTAAAGTGCTATAATCAGGTCTCCGGTGCATCTACCAACATAGGAAACGTGAAAAAGATTAACCAAGTCACTTTGTTTTGGTAAGCCTTTTTCTGCAAGTGTCTGAAAAAACGATCGCGTCTGATTTCGCTCCCCTAGTGACATTGCAAATGGATCTCATTATAATATTACCGCCCCTTAATCTGTAAATTTATTTTCCATGTGCTGCCATTTTGATTTCACAAGCGACAACGGTGTACCAGTTTTAATGCCATGGCGAAAGTTTGAGCAAAACATGCTAACTGTTCTGACTTTGGCTGCACAGACGAGCACAGAACACTATTTAGAGTCCCAGCCTCAGAGGAGACAACAGAGCAGTGGATTTATTGATTTATTTACTGTATATTGCTGCCACACAGATCTAAAATAAACATGCGATTTATTTCCCAGCTGTTTACCTTCACAGATATAACTGACTGTTTTTGTAGTTCATGTGTGTTTTTAACGTAAACTTGTGTGTGAATGAGAATTTAGTTTAGTACTCACATGGTTTCTTTCTGTACGTGTGCTTTGGATGTGTGCACTCAGAAAAACATATATCAGAAGTTTAAACTAATATGGTTTAAAACGCATGATTTCAGTGCGACAAACATGATAATCTGAACCAAAACAGATGTTTTTTTAGCAGGTACCAGCTGTAATGGCGCAGCCCTGTTCTGGAAAAGGGGGCGGGGAGCTGCAGCTCATTTGCATTTAAAGAGACAGGCACGAAAAACAGCGTGTTTTTTCTTCCACTCAAAATGGGCATTTTCAAAATGATATAATAAATGATCTGTGGGGTATTTTGAGCTGATACTTCACAGACAGATTCTGGGGACACCAGATACTTATATTACATATTGTAAAAAGGGGCGTAATATGTCTCCTTTAAAGAATAAGGTGGATATTGATATTGTCTGTAATTGAATGACCCAGCTTGATGTTGAGGAGAGTAATGTTAGAAGAAAACTGAAGGGGTAATTGAGGCTAAAGCTATCAAGAGAAACTAAACTGTATGAAATTTTGAAAATACAGTTTTTGTCAAGTTAGTTAGCTCTGGCAAAACCAAATTTAATTGGCTTTGAAGTTATATCTCAAGGTCCTTGAACCTGATTTATATAGAAATAATGAGAAGCAGGCCTTAAATTGATGTCAGGTTATTTTTTTCTACTACATAGCCTATAGTCATTGTAGCAAGTTCACTGTCTAATGAAAATAGGCCTTCCAGAATGGAAATCAATATGGGTTTGCTAAAAGAAAAGGATAGTTTGAGATTCATCGTAAGCCTTTCACCAGCAGGCCAATCACTACATTCATTTTAATTGCTTTATGTCTTTACTACTGTATTCCTCCAACTCAGAGAGGTTAAAAAAAACAAGAAGCTTATTACAACAAACAAATGAAATGCCAGTTCAACACATGCAAACATTTATCACTGATGCGCATGAGGGCCTCACAATACTGCTAATATGTTTATTGTGATATGCTACTTATACATTCAATTTAGCGCAATTCTACATTATCTCAGACAAATATAGCTAGCTATGTGTTCCTGTGGCTCAGTGGTAGAGTATTGCGTTAACAGTGCAAGTAAACAAAATTTACAGCGTAACTTTTTTGGAATTATAGTGTACCTGTTCAGTACCTCTGTGTAGATATAAGGGAACAATATGCAATGTTTGGGGAATAAAGGGGTAATGACCTGTAAAATTACAAATTATTTCTAGTGTTGACCTAACAACAATCTTATAATTGCAAGCGATTTAGCAAAAACATACACTATGTACTTTTTTATAGCCTACACATATAAAACAAGCTGGTAATTGTTTCAATCCAAACACTCGGTTGAGAATGCTGGGTTAGAAAGCTGACTTTGTTTGACCCCAATTGGGTTAATATCAGTAATAAGTAATCCAACAGTGCTGGGTTAGGAATGTGGAGCAAGTCTTGTGAGTTCAAAAACGTGAACGAATGTGTGTGCGACGAAATCCGTGTCTGCAGTGCTTAAGATGGGAACGTGTGGAAAATAGGAGAAAACTAATCGTCTAAATAGACAAGGGACAACTTTGAAACTGTTTGGAGTGTGTTCCTTTAAAACTGGAGTGAATGTGGTGATCGGGAACTGGAAATAGCTGGAATGGCGCTTGAGGCGATCGAGTCAGTGTTTGCAGCACTCATAATAGGAATATGTGTCGAAAATACAAGAAAACTAATCGAAGCGAAGAGTATGTTCTCACAACATTGAGCGGTGACTGATGAGTGGTATAGCCGGGAACTGAACTAGTCAAAATGATGCTTGAAGACTTGGATCAAAACGATAAAATCAAAGACGGTAAAATCCTATCAGTTCGCTATAATACACAGTTTAATCTTGACTTTCAGTGTTTATTACTGTGTGGTTATTGGCGTGATGGTTTGGCCATAATAGTTTAGCTTCGTCAGTGGGTGAAAAACATGAACAACTTGAACAAAATCTTAAATTTGTTCTTAAACAAGCTTTTCAAAAGAATTTTGTTTAACTATATAAGCTATATGGGAAGTATGGAGTTGCTTTGCTTTTTCTGAACTGATGTAATAACTTTTAATCTTTTATTATCTGTTGCCTGTGATGTTACTGTTGTCATATTGTGTGCGATTTTAATTTAAAAACCCATTTTGGGTTCATTTAACCCAGCAATAGGCCTATAGTAAATTTCAAACAATATTTGAATTAAATATGTTTATTGATATATTACCTGATATATAATGTATGTATGACCTACTGTATAAACAATAGTTTCAGAGCAATTTGTTGTAGCCATTTACCCTGTATTTACATGTTACAAGGGGGGAACAAGCACCACTTTAAATTACAGCGTGGAACTGTTGTATTTACCCTGTAACTACATAGAACAAGGGAGGAACAAGCACCACTTTAATTTACATCCCGCAACTGTTGTATTTACACTGTAACTACATGGAACAAGGGGGGGACAAGCACCACTTTAAATTACAGCCCGCAAATGTTGTATCTATCCTGTAAGTACATAGAACAAGGGTGTAACGCCCCTGTGGACTGTTTATTGTGGTTTCTTCCCCTTTTGTTGGTTTAGCCCGTACTAATCATTAGTTAATTACCCTCATTGTGCTCACCTGTCTGCCACTAATTATCCACCCTATATTAGTTCCTTTCTGTCTGAGCTTTAGTTGTTGGTTATTGTGAATGTAACCCCGAGTGTGTGTGTGTGTGTGTCTCACCTACCTGAATCTGCCTTGTTGTGTCTACATTAAAAGTCATTATTGGAATCCTTGTCGTCCTGCCTGCCTCCACACACCGTGTCGTGACAGAATAACTGACCTTAAGTAAAGTATAGCGGCGCCTTTCCCCTCGTTTGTTTTACCGGTTTTTGTCAGTTTTTATTTTCGTGTTATGGATTACCCCGCCTTCCAAATCCTCCTGCTGGAGCAGGGGGAACGCTCTCTTGAGGACCACACGAACGACTTTCTGTCCCTGGCTCACCTCACGCACTACCCG
>NW_015506121.1:20453-31742 GCF_001515645.1 Sinocyclocheilus grahami | reverse complement strand
AGTGTGTGTGTGTGTGTGTCTCACCTACCTGAATCTGCCTTGTTGTGTCTACATTAAAAGTCATTATTGGAATCCTTGTCGTCCTGCCTGCCTCCACACACCGTGTCGTGACAGAATAACTGACCTTAAGTAAAGTATAGCGGCGCCTTTCCCCTCGTTTGTTTTACCGGTTTTTGTCAGTTTTTATTTTCGTGTTATGGATTACCCCGCCTTCCAAATCCTCCTGCTGGAGCAGGGGGAACGCTCTCTTGAGGACCACACGAACGACTTTCTGTCCCTGGCTCACCTCACGCACTACCCGGACAACTGCCTCTGCTCATTCTATCAAGTTAGACTTAACGCCACCACACGAGCGCAGTTGTCTGGGGAGGGTCCTCGAGAGAGCCTCGCCGCTTTCATCGAGTGGGTGCTGGTGTCCTGCAATTCCCATCTGACCGTGGACATCGCTGACAACAACACCAGCCCCACTCAGGACCCTGAGCCCAGTCCACCATCTCCCCACGGTACGGAGCATAAGCCTGAGCCCACCGATGACGGAGAGCCATTTCTCGCCGCGATCCACGAGCCGGAGCGAAGCCCCGCGGCTGAGAAGAGGATTGCCTCGGATATTGAGCCCAACACGTCAGACCAGGTGCGAGAGCCGGCGACAGTGCCCATCACGGAGGAGCAAGCCGTAGATGAGGAGAGTGCGGAAGGGAGCTCTGACTCCTGCATCATGGCTGCGAGTGAGCGGACTATGGAGGGAATTCGGTGTCAAAACGAGGAGGAGAGACCTCGGAATCTTCAGTTTAGCCCCGGAAGGGCTCCTGTTCCAGAGGTAAGCCCACAGAGGGCTCTGAATCCTCAGTTTAGCCCAGGAAGGACTCCCGATCCCCTGTCGAGTCTAGGAATGGCTCCCGATCCCCTAGTGAGCCTAGGAATGGCTCCCGATCCCTAGTTCTGCCCAGGAAGGGCTCCTTATTTCTTGTTAAGCCCAGGAAGGGCTCCTGATCCCCAGTTCGGCCCAGGAAGGGCTCCTGATGTCTCGGTTAGCCCCGGAAGGGCTTCTGATTTCTTGTTAAGCCCAGGAAGGGCTCCTGATCCCCAGTTCGGCCCAGGAAGGGCTCCTGATGTCTCGGTTAGCCCCGGAAGGGCTTCTGATTTCTTGTTAAGCCCAGGAAGGGCTCCTGATCCCCAGTTCGGCCCAGGAAGGGCTCCTGATGTCTCGGTTAGCCCCGGAAGGGCTTCTGATTTCTTGTTAAGCCCAGGAAGGGCTCCTGATCCCCAGTTCCGCCCAGGAAGGGCTTCAGCCCAAGAGCTTTCTCCAGTACCCGCTCCTCAAAAATTCCCGCCCTCCCGCCTGCTCCAGCCTCCTCCACCGCTGTCGTCTGGCAGCCCCTCTGCTCGCCCTCAGCCCACCATCATTGCGGTGCGAGCCCCGCGGGACTGCCATCCTCCAGCGTTGCCGGGGTTGGAGTCTCCCTCACCTCTGCCTCCAGCCTCCGAGGCCCGGACTCCACCTTGGCCCGTAGACCCAGTGGCTCCACCTCGGCTCCTAACTCCCTCGCCTCCACCGTCACCCATCCATCCATCAGCTCCACCAGGCTCCCTCGTCCCTCTAGCTCCGCCTTGGTCGGGCGTCGACCCGCCATCGCCTCTGGACTCCACTCCTCTGGCTGCACCTCGTCGCTCTGTCCCACCGGCTCCGTTGGGCTCCTTCCTCCCGCCAGCTCCACCTTGGTCCTCAGTCGCTCCGGCTCCGCCGCGGATCTCCGGATCTCTGCCTCCGCCTTGGTCGCCAGAGCCCTCGGCTCCACCCTGGCCCCCCGGATCCTCAGCATCCCCCTGGCTCGTTGGCTCTCTGTCTCCGCCTAGGGCTCCTCTACCACCTGCTCCACCGCCGTTGGTCAGCCCCTGAAGTCGGTGGCCATTTCTCCTCCATGGCTCCTCCCTCCATCGGCTCCACCGTGGGCCGCTATTATGGCTGTGGCCTGGGTCCCACCTGGCTCCTCCTGTCGTCTCCCTGGCTCCTCCCTCCATCGTCACCTCCCTGGAATCTATTAGCCGTCCTCCTCCTGGAAGTCCGTCCTCCGCCGGAACCTCCACCTGTCTGGTCTGCCTGCCAGCCCTTTGCCTTCCCCTGTCACCATCTCACATCCACTGCTTTGTCCTCCTCCTATTCCCCCTCCGCCCCTCCCTCTGTTTCTACGGTGCGAGGATGCACCTTCCGGGAGGGGGGAGTAATGTAACGCCCCTGTGGACTGTTTATAGTGATTTCTTCCCCTTTTGTTGGTTTAGCCCGTACTAATCATTAGTTAATTACCCTCATTGTGCTCACCTGTCTGCCACTAATTATCCACCCTATATTAGTTCCTGTCTGTCTGACCTTTAGTTGTCAGTTATTGTGAATGTTACCCAGAGTGTGTGTGTGTCTCACCTACCTGAATCTGCCTTGTTGTGTCTACATTAAAAATCATTATTGGAATCCTTGTCGTACTCGTTGTCCTGCCTGCCTCCACACACCGTGTCGTGACAAAGGGAGGAACAAGCATCACTATAATTTATAGCCCACAACTGTTGTATTTACACTGTAACTACATGGAACAAGGAGGTAACAAGCACATAACATGACTTAAACACAGAACAAGTGTAAATTTGCACAGTAATTACAGAGAAAATTATTGCACTAGTTTTAATTTAATTGTTTGATGGCCAAATTAAACCCTCTACTTTTTTTGCTATAAAAAACATCACAGTATGCATACACTGAAATACAAATGTTATATTGTGTATTGTTTCTGCGAACAGCTGGAAAGCGGTAAGCGACATGCAGTTATTTGGTGATAGTGGTGTTGGGAAGTTGCTGGTGTGACTCAGCTGAGATCGATGATTAAGCTTTCATAATGTAAGTAGATTATAAATCATAGCAGAAACTCATTAACTCATTTCACTAGATGTCCAGTTTTGTTTTTCAGTAATCTCCATCATGTATCCTTTAATAATAGAATGGTTAAAAAAAATACCTAGGCCTATAATAAAATAGGTCTACCAATATAAAATTATAAAAAGTATCGTCTTTCTAAATCACTCCCAAACATAAGATTGTTGTTTAGGCCATACATACCACGTATTAGAATAGGTACCCCTTAGTTTCAAAATACATACAGTATAAATGATTTGTAATTTTACAGGTTGTTACCCCTTTATTCCCCAAACGTCACATATTATTCCCTTATACCTACACGGAGGTACTGAATAGGTACACTATAATAAAAAATCTAAATCAAAAACGCTGTAACTTCAGTTTACTTATGCAGTTCTTTGCACGTTGCATATCTGGTTGTTACCCCCTTGTTACCCAAACGTAACACATTGTTCATTATACCTACACATATGTTCTTTTTAGGTACACTATAATTGCAGAAATGAACACCGTAAGTATACTGAATTTACGGTGTTCAGTATACTTACGTTGTTCTTTGCGGGTTGTAATCTAAAGTGTTACCCTGTGTTTAATGATTTGTTTGCTCAGAGTGCAAATGTTGTTCTTCAGCACCACTAGTGGACACTTTGCCTGGATGCAGCAAATTTTACCTGTGACATTTTAGGTTGTCCATAAATGTGCATAGTCACAGTTTTTTCTATGAGACTAGACAGGCTGAACCCATAGCTGCACTCTATATATATATACTGTATATATGGTTAAAAAACGATTTAATGTTATTCATTATTATTGTTAATGTTATTTAATGTTAAAGTTTCTATCCATGAATATTATATGATAATTGCAGCAGAGTAAACTGTAGCATTTCAGTCTGTAACAGTTTATCCCCTTTGCCAACACATATCTTGGTCGAACTTGACAGGTTGGGCTCTTCCGAAAGTCTGGGGTCAAATCCGTATTCAAAATTTAAGGGACATGGTGGAGGCTGACCCCGATGGCATGTCCTTTTACAATCAGTTGGCTTTTGATGTGGCCGACATGGTGAAGCAGTATTTCAGAGACCTGACTGAACCCATGTTCTCCAGCAAACTGTGAAAGTTTCTTGCACATCTACCAATGTAAGCCAAACTCAAGTCAAAACAAAATTTGTAAGTCAATAATATACTGTTGTTAAACCAAGTGTAACAAATTGTTGAATTTGATTGTTTAGAGATGAGCTGAAACATCTGTTCCTAATCCATTATTCTATATTTACTGTCTTTGATTTCCCTATACAGACTTTCCCAAAGATCAACAATTTGAAGGGGTTCAAGCAGCCATCTACCTTCTGCCTGACGAAAACAGGGAGGCCCTTCAAAGCCTCCTTCTCTTTCTCCAAGAGGTGGTCGCATGCGTCAAGGAGAATCAGATGACCGCTAACAACATTGCTGTTTGCTTGGCACCCTCCCTATTCCACATCAACTCTTTCAAAAGAGACAGAACCAGAACGAGGTAGGTCTAAGCAGTCAAAACTATAATCAGTTGCAGTGTAATGGTTTGCAATGGACATCCAATAAGCTAGCAAAAGCATTTTTTGGAACCAGCTCCAGATTTTCAATATTTCGTACATGACATATTTCAATATGTGTACGTATGAGAACAGCTGAAAGATAGATTCAGCAGGAAAGTGGGATTCATATTTCCAAATGAGGTCTCTTCTAACATTATTCTTGAGAAGATAAAGCATGTGTTCCACTACAACCACAACATGTTATCTAATACTTTTGGCTCTGAAGTATATTTTGTATAAGTATTATAAGTATTTTTTTTGCATATTGAGGGTAAAGAGGAAACTGAGAAAGGTGTGTCAGAGGTCTGCCAGGGTAAATATATCCAAAAGGCTTACTTAAAGGCAGTTAAAGAAACTTCCCCTATTTCTGCAAGCCAGCTGCCACTGAGCAAACAAGCTCTCTGTACCCTCCCGCTGAGCTCTGGATGCACTGCTATGCCCTGGCACTGCAGATAACTTTTCCATGCTTAGTTTCAACATTCTGCTATAAGAAGAACACTAGAAAACAAACAAATCAGCTGAATGTGTTGTGAAATGAAATGCAGGCAAATCCCATTCCTCATTTCAATTTTCCTTGACAAAAAACACAAGAGAACTCCAGTGTCTTATATCCAGTGTTGGGCTAGTTACTCAAAGAAAGTAATATTTCTGTCAGGACCACTATCGTCAAAGATGATTGACAATTAGCATACAGTTTGGATTGGCGGTAAGGTTCTGTTCTGGGCAAGAACTCCCTGCGCATCCATGCAGCCTAGCATGGATGAGAGCAGGGAGAGCAGCAATAACCCCCAGGGTAAACAGAACAGAACCAACATAAATATATTGCAGATATTGTTAAAGTTCAATAATTTTATGTACACATTTTAGAATTTGTCTGATTCAAAGGATAATCAGAAGGCTGAATCCTGACTGACAGAGGAGCTGGGGATGGAGGAGCTATTGAGCAATGCGAAAACTGCTGATAATACGACCTTATATATGAATGCTTAGATAGGTGTCATATTCCCATAGGTAAATGGGGATCAGCTGAGAGTCAGCTGATGCAAGCTTGACTAACGTGACCTGCCAGAACTAACGCTATGCTTGATATTACTCATTACTAGTTACTCATTTCAAAAGTAATATTGTTGCTTTACTTATTACTTTCTGGCAACAGTAATTAGTTACACTACTACAGGTGCATCTCAATAAATTAGAATGTCGTGGAAAAGTTCATTTATTTGGGTGCTTTACAATCCTCATAAGGCTGCGGTTCTCTCTGTTGGTTGTGCATCTTTTTCTTCCTCACTTTTTCCTTCCACTCAACTTTCTGTTAACATGCTTGGATATAGCACTCTGTGAACAGCCAGCTTCTTTGGCAATGAATGTTTGTGGCTTACCCTCCTTGTGAAGGGTGTCAATGATTGTCTTCTGGACAACTGTCAGATCAGCAGTCTTCCCCATGATTGTGTAGCCTAGTGAACCAAACTGAGAGACCATTTTGAAGGCTCAGGAAACCTTTGCAGGTGTTTTGAGTTGATTAGCTGATTGGCATGTCACCATATTCTAATTTGTTGAGATAGTGAATTGGTGGGTTTTTGTTAAATGTGAGCCAAAATCATCACAATTAAAAGAACCAAAGACTTAAACTACTTCAGTCTGTGTGCATTGAATTTATTTAATACACGAGTTTCACAATTTGAGTTGAATTACTGAAATAAATGAACTTTTCCACGACATTCTAATTTATTGAGATGCACCTGTAGTTACATTACTTTTTCTTCATGCCCCACAGAAGTTGTAACTGTGTATCTTCTAGGGCTGGGCGATATAGCAAAAACAATTATCAATGATATAATGTTTCATATCGTTCTGTATCAATAATTATTGACATGTTATAACCTTTTTTTTAAACAAAAAGCAATAGAAAAAAAATGTTTAAATTTAACCACTGTATTTATAATTAACACAATTTATTCAGACAAACATCCCACAGACTGCATTTAAAAACATATGAGACACAGTGAAAAGGAATAAACCTATATCCAGCTTAGGCTATTTTCCCTAAATTTGTATATATACTGTTTGAATGACAGCTTGGTAAATCTGTTGGCGATCAAATATTCAATATCGCTACTCATCATAAGTACTTGGTACATTATCAGCGCAGCGGCAGACATTCAAACTACTATCACGTAATTTACGTCTCTTTGATGATTGGTTGATATCAGAAGGGAGGCTAGCCTCCCCTACGAGGTTTCTTTTCTCAACACTCCTCAGAGCTAAAAGTGAACACTCGATGCTGATTGGCTAAATTTTTTTACCAATGGAGGCACGAGAGCTCATCTCTTCCCCTGCCTTCCCCTCCCCTTCTCTATCACCAAGCGGTTGCAATTACATCAGCAGATTCGGTACATTCATGATAGAAAAGCGGCGCTTTCACGTTATGGTATTACAACTGTGAAATTACAAACAGAAAATACACATTCTGAGACATGAACTGCAATTAA
Organism: Sinocyclocheilus grahami; assembly: GCF_001515645.1. NCBI lineage: Eukaryota > Metazoa > Chordata > Actinopteri > Cypriniformes > Cyprinidae > Sinocyclocheilus > Sinocyclocheilus grahami. Next base: position 24,781 of record NW_015506121.1, on the reverse strand, counting down.
TTGTGAATTTTATTAACATTAAATCGTCCTCCTCCCATTTTCACCTCAAAATTATGGGGAAGCTGTGCCTCCCCTGCCTCCCCCGACGAGCCGCCACTGCTCACACCGTATCTCGCGCGCCACTGCTCACACCGTATCTCGCGCGCCACTGACACTCCCTGATGCACTCCTAATATTCAAATGCAAATGTTTATTTTAAATTCGACTAATAATCATTCTTTATTCTCAATCTCCTCATCACAGGCAGGCACAGCACTCAATTCAGCATGTATTCGTGTTTGTGTGTGCTGTCTGCGTCACTCATAGCACGTGCCTATATCGTGCGCTATGTCGAACATTTTTTATATCGATATCGAAGAAGGTGTACCGTCGATAAATACTGATAAAGTTTTATCGCCCAGGCCTACTTCCATATAAAATTCTAGTGATTGATAGTAACATTGTGTTGCATTAATCTCATTAATTGTCATGGGTAGCTTGAGGATAATTGTAATTTCTCCGTTACCCATATACGATTATATTTTATTATGTATTTTATCAAATCACATAAGCGCCACTGACACTCCCTGATGCACTCCTAATATTCAAATGAAAATGTTTATTTTAAATTCGACTAATAATCATTCTTTATTCTCAATCTCCTCATCACAGGCAGGCACAGCACTCAATTCAGCATGTATTCGTGTTTGTGTGTGCTGTCTGCGTCACTCATAGCACGTGCCTATATCGTGCGCTGTGTCGAACAGTTTTTATATCGATATCGAAGAAGGTGTACCGTCGATAAATACTGATAAAGTTTTATCGCCCAGGCCTACTTCCATATAAAATTCTAGTGATTGATAGTAACATTGTGTTGCATTAATCTCATTAATTGTCATGGGTAGCTTGAGGATAATTGTAATTTCTCCGTTACCCATATACGATTATATTTTATTATGTATTTTATCAAATCACATAAGTTTGTAAGAAACTTTAATTTTCCAAAAAAAAAATATATATACATAGTCATATAATGTACCACATGCTGATCAGAGGGATGTGGGTGGGATGTAATGCCAAAGTAAAGTAAAGCCACAACTTGCACAATAATGCTCAGATCATCTTTTTTCCCGACAAAATCAATATAATGCAATATATTACATCTGCTGAATGTACGCTTTTCCATTTTCCAAGCTTGTCTGCTGCACTGGGGACATCAAAGGCATGTGCGAGTCCTGAAAATTATGAAAATAAATCTAGGAATTATTTGAGTGTTGGATTTTAAATCAGCCTGGTTGAGGCATCAAAAGTAACTAAGCTGTTTTATGGATGGTAACTGTAATATTATTACTGAAATCTTATTAGTAATTAGTTACACTACTAGTTACTGCAAAAAGTAATATTATTACAGTAACTAAGTTACCGCGGGATCCGCCCGAATAAAACGCGGTAGCGATCGGTAACTCTGGTGTAATTTGAAGGGGAGCGAGCGGTCTAACAATATCCCGTTCCTGACGTCCATTTAGAACAGCATATCTGCGCTTTATTCTTATTCACCACTGGTACAGCTTGCGCTCAGGACTGTTATGCACGCGCTGCAAACATGCTTTAAACGTCACGCATCTTATTTACATTGTCTGTGCGCAGCATGTGCATAACGATGCTCAGAGCAGGCTGTACCTGTGGTAAATATACGGCCCTCAGACAGAACAGGCAGGTTGTCGATGAGTGACAGAAGCAGAATAAGGATGGAGCAAAGTGTGGATTCGCTGTCCTTGACGGACGTTCAACTCGCTTTTGTTTATATTTTGCTAAGCCTATAATTTTAAATGAAAGATGTTGTATTTATTTATTTTTCTCTGCGACACTTTTCCTACTGTGTTAACAAGAAAATGTCAAACCAATTTAGTATTTTGACAAGACGAATAAAAATAGCTAATAGGCTATTTTTGTACAACCTACATTTTTATTTTGTACATTCTACATTTTTACCTACACTTTTTCCCTATTGTGTTGTCAATGTTAAACGAATTGGATCCTGACAAGACGAATAAAAATAGCTAATAGGCTATTTTTGTACAACCTACATTTTTATTTTGTACATTCTACATTTTTACCTACACTTTTTCCCTATTGTGTTGTCAATGTTAAACGAATTGGATCCTGACAAGACGAATAAAAATAGCTAATAGGCTATTTTTGTACAACCTACATTTTTATTTTGTACATTCTACATTTTTACCTACACTTTTTCCCTATTGTGTTGTCAATGTTAAACGAATTGGATCCTGACAAGACGAATAAAAATAAGAAATAAAATTTTTGTACAACATTTTTTGTATTTTCTCTGACACTTTTTTTCCTACTGTGTTGCATAAAATATTAAACAAATTTAGTGTCTTAAGATAATTCATATGAATTCAAGTCAAAGTCAATAAATTCAAGACTCTTGACAAGAGGAATAAAATAACATACAATTTTGTGCAGACTACACTTTTATTTGTCAGCCTATCTCTCTTTCTTTCAGTAGCGGACATTTAAATGTGAGATTCTGGCAAAGAGATCTAAATTTAGATTTAATTTAAGAAAATTATTCTAAGCAGACAAAGTGTGAATATATAGCGGGAGCGGCTGCGGAATAGAACCTTGCGGAAGCGGGACTAAAAAAACAGTCCTGTGCAGACCTCTAGTGTGGAGCACTGGCTGTTGTCAGACTCCGTGTGCAAATAAAAATCTCACTGGAGTATTACAATTAATGGCAAAATGAATGTTTGGAAATGTAAATTGATATTTCCTACTGACACACTTCAGCAAAAGATAACTGACTTAAACTGACCGTCTCTTAATGCATTGTGTGGCCTTCTTGAGAATCAGTACATGTTTTTATATTTTGTGATAGTTTATGAGTCCCTCAATTGTCCACAGTGTTAAAAGGTGGATTTCAAAATCATATAGTCAGTGTTAGATAGGGTTCAAATATGCAGAAGATGCTGGAAAACCAAAGAATGTGCAGGAGCTATAGGATTTTTCTGAAGAACAGCAGGCAGTTGAACTGCTCAGGACAAACAAGGGACTCATAAACAACTATCACAAAATATAAAAACATTTGTGGATCATCCAGGAAATGACACATAGTAATAAGATTCAATGGGGTAATTTGTTTTATAAATTCAATTATTATTTTGTCTTGTGGAGTATATGTGAATATCTGTTATGTGGAATAGCTTATTCGGGACAGTACTAAAAAAAATAACATGCAATTTTCATGCCTCAAGAGGTAGTTGACACCATCACTTCAGCGAGCGCACCGTCTACGAGACACGCCTACGCTTTGAAGTGGAACCTGTTCGTTGAGTGATGTTCTTCTCACCGAGAAGACCCCCGAATATGCCCGATCAGAGTCATGCTGTCCTTTTTTCAGCAAGGGTTGGAGTGAAGGCTGTCTCCCTCCACCCTCAAAGTTTATGTCGCTGCAATCATGGCTAACCAAATAGGCGACCCCGTAGAAGGGAGGTCGCTGGGGAAGCATGACCTGGTCGTCAGGTTCCTTAAGGGGGCGAGAAGGTTAAATCTTCCACGGCCCCCCTCTATACCCTCTTGGGACCTGACTCTAGTGCTCACAGCACTACAGCAGGGCCCATTTGAGTCTTTGCAGACGGTCGAGCTGAAATTTCTTTCGATGAAGACTTTGCTCCTGCTGGCATTGGCCTCCATCAAGAGGGTAGGGGACCTGCACGCATTTTTGGTCAACGATTTGTGCCTAGAGTTCGGGCCGGCTGACTCCCAGGTAACCCTGAGGTCCCGGCCCGACTATATGCCAAGGTTCCCGCTACTCCCTTCAGGGATCAGGTGGTGAACCTCCAAGCGCTGCCCTCGGAGGAGGCAGACCCAGCCCTAGCTTTGCTGGATATCTGTAGAGCTGTGGGCTGGACGACCCCTAACACCTTCGCTAGATTCTATAGCCTTCGTGTGGAGCCGGTATCCTCCTGTGTTCTCACCTCAAACGGGTAGAAGCACTGAGAGGCCCCCGGCTTCGGGTCGGCTTGCAAAAACCACTCCAGAGAGTCCATATAGTAGACCCTGTTGAGCTCCTCCGTCCCCTCGGCAGCCAGACATGGCGGAGCGTCTGGCGCCAGGCCTTCACTCGTTGAATCCTCGAGAACAGGTAGAAGGCTGGGTTCCATATGTAAGGCCTATGTGGTCCCATATGTGTAAAGTCCACGGTATAGCCTTGAGCCCGTGTTTCCCCGGCAGACTTCTGCCATTCCAAGAGGGTTACAATCACCTCCATTCTTCCATATGCACCCAAGGAATGTTCATATGTGTATTGCTTCCGAAACCTCCTTCGG
>NW_015506121.1:0-20361 GCF_001515645.1 Sinocyclocheilus grahami | reverse complement strand
GCAGCTGGATGCAATAATCGCATGCCAATTTGCATTGGCTCGTATAGCAGCGTGGCCCTCGCAATTATTCTCCCTTCAAAGTGCCCTCTGAAAGCATTAATCATGCCGATTGGAACGCAGCCTTCGTTTCGTTTGTGTGAAGAAAAGGTGAGTTTGTCAAGTGAGTATCTTTGTTAAAACATTCATAAAGACAAATTTCTCATACAACAATATTGGTAAAACAGTATGTTAGAGGTTTTCACTTATATTAAGTGTTAACACTCAAATTACGCAGTATTTTTATAGTAAATTAATGTACCCAAAAACATTTAAATTTTTTTTATAAATAAGTCAAGTCAAGTTTATTTGTACAGCGCTTTTCACAATACAAATCATTGCAAAGCAACTTTACAGCAAATTAAGTTTCTACAATATTTAGTGGTAGCTTATCAGTGGTGACTGTCAGTTAATGTACATATGGCAGAAATGTACGGAAAAATCTATTTAAGATGTAATAAAACAGACGATGAACAGTATTAACAGCAATTATTACTCATTGAGCAATTAACTCACTAAATAAGTGAGTGATTTTGTTGTTTTTACAGAATTAGAATGTAGAATATTCTCTACAAATGTGTGTGTATGTATGCATGTATGTACATATACACACACACACACACACACAGTATATACACTGTTTGCAAAAGTATTTTGAATTTTTTTAAGTGTTCATTTAAGTCTGCGGGCCAGGGGGGGACATATTGGCAAATAAACAAAATATTTAACAGAAGTTATGTAAGATTAAACAAATGGTTTAAACTGCAATGGTGGCTGGATGCTGCAAAGGTGTCAGGAGGGGCGAAGAGGATATCCACTGTCTCCCAGCAGCCAGCTATCACCAAAGCCACCCTCTTCAGCCACCTGGCAAACTGCAGAATTGGCCCACACAAAAGAGTCATGTGTGCTTCCAGGCCATTTTGCCACAATGTCAGTGAACATCCCCTGGTGATCACACACTATTTGAACATTAATGGCTGGATAGCCCTTCCTGCAAATGTACAAGGGTTCATTTACCACAGGGCTTGACACTGGGATAACGGTGCCATCGATGATGCCAATCACTCTGGGGATGTTGTCAATACTGTAGAACTGTTGATTGGCCAGCTGGATTTCTTCATGAGTTTGGGGGGAAATCAGGATGTTCTTCATAAGCTGTAACAGCAAAGGTGTTACTGCTGTCACAGTTTTGCTGACTGAAGATTTGCTGAGCCCCAGGCCATCACCCACCACCTCCATAAAACTTCCAACAGCATAATAATGCAGTGTAGCTAACAACTGCACCGCTGAACTTAAGGCGTTGTTTCTTTTTGTTGCCCTCTGAAGATATGGTTTCACAACCTGTAGTAGTTCAAAGATCTTGGCCCTTGGAAGCCGGAATTTTCTTAAGATGGCATCATCAGATAGTGAGTCAAGGGGGGTAAAATGTGTCCCTATGCAGGCATTTATATACACTGCCTGACTTCTGCGTTGCCTTCTGTGTCAGAGGACGTTGCTCAGCACATGAGGAGACCTCAGACGGAGGTGAATAAGGGGAAGAGAACAATAGACCAGGACCCTTTGGTGATTTTGAAGGCCCAGGCTGGAGAAGGCCTGATGTTGAAGAGCCAGGCTGGAGAAGGCCTGATGTTGAAGGGCCAGACTGGAGAGGGCCTGATGTTGGAGGCCGGAACTTTGAAGGCAAAGACCTGGTTGATGCACATGCATCTATACCTCCAAGGATCCCTTCCAATGCTTCAGGTCCCAGGATGGCCAAAACTTTCTCTTCCTCTGTAGTGAGAGGAGGGAATGAATTGATACCCCCACCAGTCTTGTTTGCTTCCCTCTTACATGCCGCAGCCCTCCGTTTTGTCACACTTGCGAAGTCCCTCCACTTATTCCTGACTTCGTCTGGGCTTCGTTCGTACCCATATCCAGCAACATTTATTTTTTGAGTGATTTCTGCCCAGATTTTCTTTTTGTCAGCATTTGTAATGCTGTTTTTCAGCTTTGAAAATAGCTGGATTTTATTATTTTCCACCTCCTCCAAAAGAACTGCAATTTCATGCTTTGAAAATAAGGGTTTTCATGACATTTTCATGAACACATGGCTGAATGGCAAGGGGACTTAAATATGAACAATTATTGAGCAAAATAAGCAACAGCACATCACAGTTTTAAAAAAATACATATTTTTTCAGTTGTGCTTATGTAGCCTATCAATATTAAATAAGAAATGGTATTTATATGAAATTGTGAAATTATAGACATTGGGATCAGAAAAGAGCACATTTTTAACTTTGTGTGTGTACATATATAATTGATTGCTGAACAAATGATCGTTGCGTTATTACTCCACTCCTACGTAACATCATTTCAAAAGTGTAATTCGAGTCAAAGAAAAGAGAAAATAAAACCAAAGTACTATAGGTGGCGGTATGTGCTCATGGCACCAGTCGTCTATTAGATCGAAGAAGAAGAAGAAGAACAATGTCATAAAGACAGCTCAAACCAATGTGGTTTAAACGATGGATCTGCGACACAGGTACCATGATTCGGGAAACAGTCGTGACTAGCTAGTTCGTTTCCACAACGATGCATTGTACTATGGTGGTTAATCAGCGAATTACGTAGTTGTATGGGAAACACACCCCAGATTGTTCACAATATGTAGGCAAAAGTTTTTTATTGTTTACAGAATGGATGCGCGTTCTCATCTTTTTTTTCTGTTAATTACCATATTGCTCTACTTGTCTATTTTTCTTCAGAGCATCGACTTAGAATGCCTAATGTTGGCTTGATTTCTTGTGTTACATGAGAAAATAAATAATTTTGCCTACCTGATGTAGTAGATGTAATGCGAGTGCGGTTCGGGTCGCAGTCTTTATGTCAAACGGGTTGGGTACAGAATTAAATTAGTGCTGCTGTCAGATATTGATAACGGGTCGGGTGTTCTGTTAAGTACTGCTGATGCGGGTTTACTGAACAGGACCCGTGCAGGATCTGCTTTAAACTGCTTTGCGTCTCTCTGTCAGCATAACCTCACGTCCATGATGCGCCATTTACAGGTATTTCCCTAAACCGCCACACATCTCATATATTTTTCTGCCATGGGGTGAGAACAGAATTATGATTACGAAAACGATTATTTATTTTTGAAAATTATTTTATTCAGTTAGTTTTTCAATAACTTTTGTTAGTTTAGTTTTAGTTTTTCATTTATTTTGACATTTTTATTTTATTTCAGTTTACGAAAATGTTTTTTTGATAAATCGTTTTCGTCTCAGTTTTAGTTTTTGTTTATGAAAATAACCTTGGTGGGGCCCCTCTCTGACCACAATATTGGACAAAGCATTACTACATTTTGATTGGATCTTGGTGGACTAACATAAGCAAATTGTCCAATGCCATCAGATGCTAGGACAACAGCCAGACACCTCTTATGCTGCGTTCACACCAAACGCGAATAGAGCGTCAAATTCGCGTCTACCGCGTCTAGTTTGCCGCTTGAACATTTTGAATGCATTCGCGCGTCTAGAGCGAAATAGACCAGCGTAAAAAACAAGCGTTTGAAGCGAAATTGACGCGCGTCCGAGGCGAAATCCGCTTCTTGTGGGAGGGGCAAGTGCTAGGCGGTTGTCTATTTGCAAGATGGCTGATGTTGATCGAGCATTCATCGAGGGAGTTACCGTTTTCCAAAAGTAATTAACCTGTCCTGTGATTTCTTTGTTTTCCTCACACAACACTGTCCAGACACATATGGTAAAGTATATTGGTTGTCTTTACATTATAATACATGTTTCATATAATCAAGATTTAGATATGGAATAAATAGCATTCAATACAAAATGAATATGTGTCATATATTGAAATCAAGTTTTTATGTGATAAAACACTTGCTTTGTTGTGCATTAGAACCACACCAGGCATTTAGTCATATTTCAAAATAATTTATTCAGGCCAAACATAAAATAATTTGAATATAAACTTAAAAAAATACAACATGTACAAACTATTTACATACAGAGACAGAATCGCTTGGAACGTGGAAGAGCCTCAGGTAACAAAATGTAGGAGAAGAGGAAGGAGGGCATTCTGCGTTTCCTGCAGAGCCTGCTGCCTCATTTTTTTTAAAGCCTACTGTGGGCTGTGGGGGTCCGATTGTTCCAAATTTTGCGTAACGCGCGTATCGCGCGAAACGCTCAATTCGCGCGTCAATTCGCGTCATTCGCGCGAACTAGACGCGCGAATGAGGCGAATTCGCGTCTTCCGCGCCACGCCTCATTCGCGCCGCGAGACCTCCAGACGCGCGTAAACGCGTCTTTACATTGACTTAACATTGAAATCATTCGCGCCAGACGCTCTATTCGCGTTTGGTGTGAACGCAGCATTAGAGGGCAAGAAGAAGACCTTTGGTACAAAGGACAGAAACACTGAAGTTCTGAGTCTGAGCCCCGCAAGGGTGAGACAATAGCAGATCAATCTCCGTTCTGAGTCTCCGGACTGTTACAGGGAAGGCATCAACAGACACAACCATCCGTAGCATGTGGCCCACTACAGGGGAGACGGCAAACGATACCTCTGTTCTGAGTTTCCCATCCAGAGAGACAATAGCGGATACAGCGTTCTGAGTCTCCGGCCTGCAAGGGTGAGACACTAGCAGATACACTCGTTCTGAATCTCCCACCCCGAGAGACATAAACAGTAATGTTCTGAGCCTCTGGCCCATGTGGGAAGAGGCAATAACAGATACCAAGTCCTGAGTCTCCAGCTTGTGAGGATGCAACAGATACAACCACGTTATGAGCCTCCAGCCTGTGAAGAGAGAGATATTCTACGTTTAGAGTCTTTGTCCAGCGAGACAATAACAGATGCAGCACATCCTGAGTCTCCATCCTAGAGAGACAAAGCGGATCGGCCAAGTTCTGAGTCTCTAGCCCAGAGTGGCAGAAGACACACAAACATTTGCAAAAAGGTTAAACTCCTGCGAGCAAACCTTTACTTCAAGGTACTTTTGCTTGCGTGTTCCAGGCAGGGACCTTCTACACCTACTCCAGGGCCACATCTGCCTGTTCCAGATTTTAGGACCCTTTGGTGCTCCAGGAGATCAGTATCCTACAGTGCTTCGTGTTCAAGACTGTTGAAACAGATTCCTGCTCCTTTCCCCACTACATTGTTACCAGCTCAACCAGTGGAAGAAGTCACCGCCACCGGACTGCTCACTCAACTACAGGGAACGTAACTATCACTTATCCAAACCTCTTCCAGAGACCTTGGCATTGTTGCATATTATCAGTTTATGATTTTTCTAATAATATATAGCTGATTGCAATTGATAACAAATAATGTTTCATGTATTTGTTTGATACATAATAAGGTTCTTCACCTTATTTGTTTCAGAGTAGCAACAGTTTATCTTTCCAGATAAAGTAGCTCTGACATAGCAACACCCATCATAATCACTTACATTTTATGCATCTTATGCACTTTATTCCTTTTTCATTCATGGTATTCATTTAGTCGTTGTTGATTACTCTTGTCTATCTTTTGTTAATAAAATCTATTTTATTACACTTGTGTCTTCCTTGTGTTGATGATACAGAAAGAGGTTCTACAAGTTAGAGATCCCACCACCAATCTTTCTTATGTGATGTACTCATGACCACACCTTAAGTGACACGTGATCCAAAAATGATAACGTCATCGGTGACGTGAGTACCCATCATTACACTAATTTGCCTTCCTAGGTTGGCAAAAGCAAATTCACTACAAAATATTGTATTTTATCATAAATATATGAATCATACATTAAAATAAAACAAAAACAAAAAAAAAATCAGATTTTATTCTAATATATTATTTATACTAACACTTTTTTAAACTAACACTGAAAACTAAAAAAAGTGTTTAGCCCCCCCAGCAAAAATTCTAATAAATTTAAATTCAAATTAAAAATCTATTTTAAAATATTAAAATCTACAACAGCATGTAACTAATACTATAATAAAATGAATTTTATTTATAAATATAAATGTGGTTCAAATGTCATTTAAAAAAAATGACATGTATAAACTTCTTATCAGATTAAGTTTCATTTTCTGTAATTTTGGTCACAATGTTCAAGTAAATTCTAAACTACATGTAAATGTAACGTGCAAAAATATTGTATTTTATCATAAATATATGAATCATACATTAAAATAAAACAAAAACAAAAAAAAAATCAGATTTTATTCTAATATATTATTTATACTAACACTTTTTTAAACTAACACTGAAAACTAAAAAAAGTGTTTAGCCCCCCCAGCAAAAATTCTAATAAATTTAAATTCAAATTAAAAATCTATTTTAAAATATTAAAATCTACAACAGCATGTAACTAATACTATTTTTTTATGAATTTTATTTATAAATATAAATGTGGTTCAAATGTCATTTAAAAAAAATGACATGTATAAACTTCTTATCAGATTAAGTTTCATTTTCTGTAATTTTGGTCACAATGTTCAAGTAAATTCTAAACTACATGTAAATGTAACGTGCATGTCATCCTCCCAACTGATGACAACTCAACTCAACTGAAATGAAGTTGCAAACTGGGCAATATTTGTAAAATCAAGGTCAGACATTAAGAAACTTGAGGATTATTACCAAAAGCCTGTAGTCCTGTGAGTATCTAGGTACAGCTGGGTACAGCACAGCAATAAAGTAGTTTGAGACCATGTAATGAGATGATGCCCACAGAATGAATTGAGAGCAAGAGCTTTGTACTTTATTCTCAAAGGTATTTCATCTTCACTAATCCGTATTAACATCTGGGACAAATAATATTAATGCCATTTAAATTAGCTTGCTGGAATGATGCCTTTCAGCAGAAAATTGAGACTTAACACAGGTTCCATTTTGGATTTAATTTAGCAAATTCAGTGGCAAATTACCACAGTAAAGAGTAAATTCCTTGACAATGGCACCTCATGACATGCACGCCACTGCACCTGTAATCCCGTTAACCTGCTGCATGGCTGTAATTGAGCCACCCCATAATGAGCTTGTAGTGCTGTTTGTGGTATCAGCCTACATGATTTTTCAATTACAACTTTTCCATCCTCTTCCTGCAGGATGTGGCAGTCTGATCATTCCATGGGGTCCTTGTTTGTGTCCTCCACTTCTGTTGAGCATGCCGCTGTGGCTGTCAGAGGAGCACGGGCACAAGTTTTCTGCAGCTTCTTTCTAATCGAGCCACTGGGGTCGAAAAAGTCACGAGTCACGCATCTCTGCCGGACCGACATGAGGTGTGTATCTCACATTCCATAAAATAGTGAACAGAGGCTAAAAATGAGGGCATAGTGGAGAAAAACGTCAGGCTCCAAATTCTTGCTTCTGTTCAAAGATTGAGTTTCTTTTATAATCAATTTGTTCCTTTCAAGCCTCTGTTGGTCTACAAGAGTTCCTATAGATTCATATTTTAGGGAAGAATCAATGAAACACATGGCTGTAATATAGAAAACATTTGTCTTTGAAAATTGAGATGCATTCTTGGGGATGTGTTGTGACAGAGCAAACATGCGGCACAATCATTACTATATTACCTTCACTGGATAGAACTTGTCTAGCTGGCACATTTGAAAGTGCAGGTGAATGTAGACACTACATTTTTCTGATTGCATCATGTATTTGTACTGATAAATTAAAGTAAACAGTCCATTGCTGCATATTGATTGGTGGGTTGGGGGCATGAATCTGTGTTTTCAATTAAAGAAGCAGGCAAAGTGATTATATGGACTCCTATTTCCTAAAGGACTGCACATTTGAATCAATTTCAGATGGGAATCAGCAACATACTTATTTCTTGAACATAACACATGAACCGCTAATAAGCATTTAATTTTTTACTGTTTTATTATAATTTTTTTTTTAAGTGTTTAATTTACAATTTTTTTTAAACCCTCTCTTGGACATTTACAGTTAGATTTCTTATTAATTACTTTATTAATTATTATATACTTAGTACATAGATCAAATATAACAGCCTGGTCTCATCTTTACATGTAGGTATTAATTAGTGCTGTAGTCCGAGTTCGGACTCGAGACATTTTTCTATGGTCTCGGACTTGTCTCGGACTCGTTGGTGTTTGCACTCGGACTTGGTCATTGGACTCGCCAAGTGTTCTCGTTGGTCTCGATCGAGTCCAGCAATATGCTTTTTCAAAACAAAACCACATTTGCATGTCGCGCCTGAAAACGCATGGAAAACAAAGGCGCGCAGCTTTCTCCTTCTTTCCAAAGCACTCTGTAGCCTGCGCTCTGTGCTTGCGCTCCCGTGGCGTCTGCCGTTGGTAAGCAACCATGACCTGCGCTCTCCATGAAGACGCGGGAGTTTCAGCAAAGGATAAATGGATTTCCAGCACTAAAAATCCCTTGCAGTAGCTCTGCTATTAAAATTTTACAATAACGTTAACTAGTATTAGTTCACTTTAATTTCAGCATTCACTAATGCATTATTCAAATGACAAGTTGTGTTTAACATTAATGCACTGTGAACTAACATTAAAACTAACAATGAATTAACAACTTTATTTTTATTAAATAACATTAACAAATAATTTTTTTGTTCATGTTAGTTAATACATTAACTAATGTTAACAAATGACACCTTATTTTAAAGTGTTACCAACTCTTTTTATGAGGTTAGAAATAGGGCTGAAAGATGAATCGTATTTTCATTGTCATTGCAGTATGAACATGTTATTTAGCAATGTGCACCGAAGCGGGCTATGAAATATCAGAGTTGGTTGATTTAGGCGCCAGAGTGCAGAATTCAGCACTCAACAAAACTCTGGCGCTTCAGCGATGACTCATCTGAATGCCTTTGATTGGCCATTGCATTAATAAACTCAATGGAATCGTATGTTATTGGTTGTAATGCTCACTGCTGTAAAAAAAACAAAAACTCTGTTATCACACATAGCAGAATTTCCTCATATTGTGCTGGGCTATTAGAAAGGCAAAATCAATGCAAATCAGTGGATATGTCTGCTATAATGATTTTAAAAGAAAGTTGATTGATCTCCTGTTATTAAATTTCAGCACTAATAGAGGATACTGCATTTCTTCTTTCCAGGCTACAGCAGTATCGGGCAGGCCAGCGACAGGGGGTGGGGGGGGCGTCACAGCCGACCATTGATACATTCCAGCGGCAAACATTGCAAGTTTCAGTGTACAGTGGTTCTTCATCGAGGCAACTTGCCATCAACCAAGCCATCATCTATGACCTCATCATTGGCTGCTGCCTGCCCCTATCAATAGTAGAGAATCAACATTTCCGACATTTTCTACACACCATTGATGAGAGGTACACCCCAATCGCCAGATCAACCATAGCCTTCAAACAGATACCTCAACTAGTGACCAGAGTCAAAGAGTGTCTCAAATCCAGTCTGGCAGATCAGAAATTTGTCTCTGTTACGGCTGACATATGGTCAGATCGCACCTTGAGGTCTTACCTAGGAGTAACAGCTCATGTTTGTAACTCCACAGCTAATGAATACACTCTGAAGTCTTTCCTCCTTGACTGCAGAAGATTTAAAGGGTGTCACAATGCTGACAACATTGTAGCTGCATTCGATGAAATATTGGAAGAATACAATATAAATGATAAGGTAGAATTTATTATCACAGATAACGCATCTAACATGAAAAAAGCTTTTAAATTTGTGATGGCAGAAGACCACTCTGATGATAGTGAGGATGAGGAGGACATGGTTGGTGAACCGTTGGATAGGAACTTTACCCTAGGTTCCCGGCAACGGCTGTCCTGTTTTGCTCACAGTCTTCAGCTAGTAGTGGGCGATGGATTAAAGGAGGTGAAGTGCCTTTCTCAAGCAATGTCCAAAGTGTCAAAGCTTGCAACTCTACTGCATAGCGGCACAATTTTCAAAGACAAGTTTGAGGCAGTCTTTGGCAATGGCAAAAGCATTCCAGTGGCAACTGTAACACGATGGAATTCCACCTTCAAGCAAATAAAGGCCATTACGGAGCTGGATCACACCAACTTGACAGAAATGTGCTCTCCTGACTTTAAAAATGTTGTCATCACAACAAGAGGGTGGGCCCAGTTGAGAGAATTTTGTTTTATTCTTGGACATTTTGCTGAAGCAACTGAATTAACAGAGGGAGAAAAGATCATCACAATCAGCATGGTTGTTCCAACAGTGCTTGACCTGAACACTCATCTAATTCTGATGGATTCGCCAAAGAGCCTCTGCAGGCCATTGATCAGAGCGCTCCGGGAGTCACTCCAGCAAAGGTTCTCGGGCATCTTCATTGCACTTCATATGGCAGAGCCTGAGGACCATAGCTTTGATGCACCATTTAAGTCATAAATCTATGCACAAGCTGCAATGTTGGACCCTCAGTTTGGAATGAATAAAACGCAAATGACCGAAATACGCAGGAAAATAACCATTTAATATAGCATTAAAATATTTTTATAGTTGCTAATTCCACTCCTACTTATAAACCTAAACATTTCTGTACAGTATAAGAAAAACATGACAGACAGATAAATGCAATTACAATCATTTATTTATTGCAAAAATGTCAAAAGCAGTATCAAAAGTAATCTAAATTATGATGCGTTGCACCCGCAGTCCTCTCTGGCGGAATACAGTAGGTTTGTGTGATCAACAGAATTTATGTTGTTAATCGCTGAAAATATCATCCAGATAATTTTCCCGATCCACTCCGAGAACTCGTGAAGGCACGTGCGCATCATTCAAACACAGAAACACGGCTTGTCGCAATCTGTGACGAATGCAGGCGAGAGCTAATGAGCGTTTGATTATCCTGCCGTAAAACCTGTCGTTTGAAGCAGCAACATTTGAATTTGTAAAGAGCGCGTCAGTCAGCGCGGGCTTTGCTGCTCACGGTCACTAGACTCGCTGCTCGGGATGGAGAAGAAGATCGCCAAAAAAAGGCTTGGATTTGGGTCTGTTCCTCGCAGTCGTATGGATTCGGAAGATTTGGATTACAGTGCACTAAAAAAATTGTTTCATTTCATAATTATGTTGCGTTTTTGGTGTATTTTATAGTTCTATTGTCAGTCACAGCATGTCGGAGAAAACACCTTTTGTGGCCCATGACAATCAAAGTAAACATTACATGACAAGTAAAGGTTAAACGATTGCAGAAATTTTATTTATTTTAAGGTTTAAAGTGAAGTCGTGTTTAACATTATGTAGGCATATTCTTGAAAACGAGCTGGCAGCAGAAATCACAACAAAACGAAATGTTATAATTTCATAAGTAAACAATTTAATAAGTCTCTCGTTTCTCATTTTCCTCTTGACAATACCCCATAGATTCTCTATGGGGTTCAGGTCTGGTGAGTTTGCTGGCCAGTCAAGCACACCAACACCATGGTCATTTAACCAACTTTTGGTGTTTTTGGCAGTGTGGGCAGGTCCCAAATCCTGCTGGAAAATGAAATCAGCATCTTCAAAAGCTGGTCAGCAGAAGGAAGCATGAAGTGTAAGTAAGTTTTATTTATAGAGCACATTTAAAATTCAGTGTTACACTGACCAAAGTGCTGAACAAAACCAATAATAAAATACAGTAAATTCTAAAATAAAGTAAAATAATAAAAAATAATAATAATAATAAAAAAAATTTAATATTGGCAATAACAACAGTTTCACATTCAATTAATAGCCCGGGTTTTCTTCCCAGCAACAGAATTTCTTGTTTTAGAGGGACTAAAGAGAATCACCTCAGTTTTATCATTGTTGAGCTGCAGGAAGTTATTTGACATCCAGCATTTTAACATAAAGAAGAGAGGCAGATGATGAGATAAATTGGCCAACAGACACTGAAAATGACCTGGATTTCAGATACGACTCAAACCAGCTAAGTGCTGTACCCTTTATGCCGACCCAATGTTCAAGGCATGACAGAAGGATATTATGATCAACTGTATCAAAGGCAGCACTAAGATCCAATAAAACCAAAACTGCATTATCACCAGAATCAACTGACAGTAGCAAATCATTCATCACTTTTAATAAAGCGGTTTCAGTACTGTGGTGGGTAGTGAAACCTGATTGAAAAGGTTCAAGTGTATGAGTTGATTTAAAAAAAGGAAGTAATTGTGACAGGACAACTCTTTCCAGAACTTTTGAAAGAAATGGGAGTTTTGAAATAGGACGATAGTTATTCAAGCAATTAATATCGGCATTGGGTTTTTTAAGCAATGGCTGAACAACTGCATGCTTCAAAAACGCAGGGACAGTGCCAGAAACTAAGCAAGAATTAATAATTACTTGAATACTAGGACCAATTGTATCAAAAGCAACTTTAAAAAAGTCAGAGGGAACAGCATCATAAGTTGAATTTGAAGATTTCATCTGCATCACTAATTCCCTTAACTCGGAGAGAGACACCGGCTGAAAGCTGCACAAGGTAGCTGAAGAAACGGAACAGTCGACCAAAGAGCTAGAACAAAGAGGAACAAATTAAGATTGAATACCAGCAATCTTTTCAATAAAAAATCTCAAAAATCTCTCACAAATATCTGGTGATTGTTCAACTTCATATGAGATGCGAGGATTAATTATTGAATTTATAGTGCTAAATAAGATTTTAGGGGTATGAGAATGTTTATTGATAATATCAGAAAAATATTTAGCTCTAGCTATTTTTGCTGCCTTCTGAAAGATCTCCAGGGATTCTTTAAAAATGTCAACAGAGACAGTAAGATGATCTTTTTTCCATCGCCGCTCTGCTTTTCGACAAATCTAAGCAAACAAGTGGAGTCATCCAGCCATGGTTGTGATTTAAATTTTGGACATTTATATTTCATGGGAGCTATAAAATCCAGGATATCTGAACAGGAAGAGTTAAAGAGAGAAATTAGATCATCTGGACTTGAGGAATGTTCAGCAGCAACTGAAATTGCTGTGGACACTTCATTACTATGATACATATCTGAAAACTGATTAGCAGTAAGAGAGTTGATGCAACGAGAATAAAAACCTATAGTTTTTATAGTACCCAAAAAGCTAGTTAGGGTGACATTAAATACAATGGGCTTATGATCTGAAAAGCAAGCATCTTCAATGTTTATGTTATCAATGGAAAACCCATAAGACATGATAAGGTCCAGGGTGTAGCCAAGTACATGTGTAGCCTTATCAACATGCTGAAAAAAACCAAAAGAATCTAAAACATGGATAAACTCAGCAACCATGGGCTTTCCAGGACAGCAAACATGAATATTAAAATCACCTAAAATTAACAGACGATCATACGATGTGATAATATGAGAAACAAATTCAGAAAACTCTTTTATAAAATGTTTATCTGGCTTTGGGGGCCTGTAGACCAAAACACAGAATAGCGGAGTGGTAGCAGAATCTATCAGAACACATTGAGATTCAAAAGTGGTAAAGTTCCCAGCAGAGACAGTCCAAGATTTAAACCAGTTCCTGAAAACCATAGCCACTCCACCTCCTTTTCCAACACATCTCGGAGTGCTAAAAAAAACAACAGTTTAAAGGACAAAGTTCGCCAAAAACGGATGACTCACCCGCTCCAGTCCAGGTCTCAGTTAAAAATAAGAAATCTAATTCGTGTCTAGTAAAAAAGTCATTCAAAATAAAAGTCTTATTAGACACAGATCTGGCATTTACCAAGGCCATCTTAACGTGAGAGACAGAAGTTTGTGCTTGTGATTGACGGACATACTTCAATGATTTAATATTTTGAAGATTCACACCCCTTCTTTGGACGCGCAATCGAGGAGGAGCGCAGAAATCAGCCGACTGCCACTGGTCCGGTATAATGGGCAGATGACAGGCATATCTCACATCCCACGAACGCCGAGCCAGGTATAAACCACGGTGACCATAGGAACAATTTAGACAATTAAAAAAAAATAAAAAATTACCAGGACATTTTCTGTTAAATTTACATACATTTTCTTCTGTACCATAAACGGACAATCCGTTATGCAGGAACGGAACAATTTAGACAATTAAAAAAATAAAAAATAAATTACCAGGACATTTTCTGTTAAATTTACATACATTTTCTTCTGTACCATAAACGGACAATCCGTTATGCAGGAATTTCTAAAAAATTATAGCATAGGCCTATCTTTAGTAGCAAATAAATCCAGCACAATATATACAAATTGAACATGGTTTATTTTTACCTCATGTAAACATTCTTAAAAGTGCGTTCAGTAGCTTTTATTTGCCTTAAATAAATGAATAAGCAGGTGAAGACAAAAATATTATGACATCAATTAATTTAACAATGTGTAAAGCACCATTGAAAATGCTTGTATTGTGGAACACTTTGGTTTGAAACAGCAACAGGCAGGAAAAAGAAAACATGAGTAGGTACTTGTACAATATTGGTGTTGCACCAAATAGTGGTCACAAAGAAACTTCACTGTGAAACAGTCAAGATTCAAAACATTTTCAAATACATGGGAAAAAATTAATACAAAGACAGGACTGACATTAATAACAACTGCTATAGACTTATAGTCAATAGTCAAGTGAAATGTTCCAGAGTTGACACCATTTTCCTACAAGATAACACAATATTATTTAGAAGGACAGTTCACCCAAAAATGTGAATTCTGTCATCAGTTACTCACCCTCATACCGTTCCAAATCCATAAGATTTACATTCATCTTTGGAACACAAATGAAGAGCACTTTTAATGAAATATCTGTGCTTTCTGTCCCTCCATTGACAGCCTACAATTACCATTTCAAGGTCCAATAAGGTGCAGCTGTCAGATTTCATTAAAAGGATCTTCATTAAGTGTTCCAAAAATGAACAAAAGTCTAACAGGATTGGAACAAGATTTTTCATATAATATTTTGGGTGAACTAACCGTTTAAGTTAGATTACAAACCTCTAATTAATGCCAAATTATCTGCATCTACAATTGACATGGTACTGCAAAAAAAAAAAAAAAAGAACTTTGTACAGCATTTGAAAATAAAGAACAAAGATTCATGAAGCATGGCAAGAAACCTAGAGGACGCAGTGTCTCGTTCCCTACTCAGGTAACCATGGTTACATATGTAACCTGAGACGTTTTCCTTTCAAGGGAATTTCGAACTGCGTCCTCTAGGGGTCGCTATGGGGAACGGTATACCCATGCCACCATGCTGAGGGAAGTGCATGCCAGAAACCATGGCGAGCACTAAGTACCAACTCTACCATAGCCATGGGAGTTGCCCCTGGGACGTTAAAGGGTTAGTTCACCCAAACATTTAAATTAGCCCATAAATTACTCACCCTGAAGTTATCCTAGGTGTATATGACTTTCTTCTTTCAGACGAATCCAGTCGGAGTTATATTAAAAATTGTCTTTGATCTTTCAAGCTCTATCGTTGTACTCAGCGGGTGTTGCAGTGCTTCGGTTCAAATGATGTAAAAAAAGCACCCTTCCACAAAAAAAAGTGTCTCACACGGCTCCACGGGGTGAACAAAGGCCTTCTGTAGCGAATCGATGCGTTTTTGTAAGAAAAATATCCATATTCAAAACATAATAATAACTTGAATCTAGCTTGCGCCAGCAGTTGTACACAGAAACAGCTACGGGAACTGCTTCCATTTAAAACAGTGAGCGCAAGCTAGATTCAAGTGATTATTACATTTTGAATATGGATATTTTTCTTACAAAAATGCATCGATTTGCTTCAGGAGGCCTTTGTTCACACCCCGGAGCCGTGTGAGACTTTTTTTTGTGGAAGGGTGCTTTTTATTTCACGTCATTTGAACCGAAGCACTGCAACACCCGCTGAGTACAACGATAGAGCTTGAAAGATCAAAGACAATTTTTAATATAACTCTGACTGGATTCGTCTGAAAGAAGAAAGTCATATACACCTAGGATGACTTCAGGGTGAGTAATTTATGGGCTAATTTAAATGTTTGGGTGAACTAACCCTTTAAGATGGCTGTCAGTGACATTATCCCCTATGGCCAAAGGCCTAAGCTACATACCCCCAAAACTTACCTGTTAGGGCCAGAACTCCTGGGACCGGGGTAGAGCACAAGGCTTGGAATAGATTCCTTTAAGGGAATACGACCAAGAGCCTAGAATCATACTAAGTCTTGGCCTGTCACACAGGGGCTACCACATGCTCTGCATATGCTGAAGGAACTGTCTCAAGAGACCCCTAGTAGCAACACCCTGTTAAAGTAGGATACATAGGTGGAGTGGTGCCCAAGGTGGAACCGGGGCTTTAACCAACTCAAGAAAGAGCACGAAGCTGCCGTGCGTAACTCTTACCATACAGGATTTTAGAAAGAACACAAAGTACTAGCGTGCAAACTTACCACAGTGTGGATTTGTGTACAAAGAAAGTGTACAAAGACTTCACATGCACACTTCCCATAACATGGATTTAAAAATATAGTTCCAAGGGGCCCTCGTGGCACTCTGAAAGAGCAGCCCATAGATGGAAATGGTGCATCCCAAGGGGCCCTCGTGGCACTCTGAAAGAGTCGATCTAAGGTATAATGCTGGAGTGGCTAGCAGTAAATCTTTAGCTGAGGGAGCAAACACCCAGCTCTCAATCGAGAGGGGACTCGACCTACAACATGTTCCAATGCTGGAACAGCTGGCAGTTACTTAGCTGAGGGAGCAACACATCCAGTTCTCAATCGAGAAGGGGGCTCGACCTACAGCATGTTCCAATGCTGGAACGGCTAGCAGTAAGTTACCTTAGCTGAGGGAGCACAACACCCAGCTCTCAACGAGAGGTGGCTCGACCTACAGCATGATCGTTCGAAACCAGAAGGGAAAGCGTACTGCAAGCTAGCCAAACAACTCAGCGCATCAGAGAGGCGGAGGAAGGGCCTAGTTCGCCTGATGCTGCTGGTTCCAGGTGCTCTGCGAATACGGAGAACTCAACTCTCACGAGAGAGGAGAACTCTGAATTCAGAAAGGAGTAGCGTGCTCATAGGTAACCCTTTGATAAAAGGGGAGCACTGCTAAACACTACCACGAGGACAGCCCACGGAGTGAGGAATCCAACTCCTCAGAAGGGAGAACGCTCAAATTCAAACGCTCAAAAGAAAGTACCATGCTCGCAATAACCCTCAATGGTGAGGGGAGTGATGTTTAGCAGATGGGTGCCCCTCTTTCCTCGAAAAGAGAGACAAATGAGAGTGGAGCTTTTTCATTGGAAAACGCTCTGTGCATGCAGATTGCCCCCTCGAGGACATCGCGTGCGTGCTCTTCTCCCAAACAAACAACGCATAGATCGTGTGTGTCATCAGATGTCAATAACGAGGACATGGATGCACACATCCTACAAACGCTTTGCTAGTGCTTGCCATAATGATATGAATAGAAATCGCTCTTACCACAGCAATGCATGCTTCAAACAAAACAGTCAGTGAAGACGAAGAAGAGAATGATGTGTTCTCACGGCGCTTATTTATACTATAGGTAGTGATTTCATGGCTGTCGCCGGCCAATGTGTTGTTGGTGTTTTTTCAATGTATGCTTCAGACACGGGTCACGGTGAGGCGTTCCCCATTGCGACCCCTAGAGGACGCAGTTCGAAGTTCCCTTGAAAGGGAACTATACAATCTAAATTAAGAGCAGGGCTCCAAGTGTTTGTGTGCTTTTAGTATATCTTGCCATGTGCCAGTTTGAGGAAACGACTTTATTTTTCTTTTGCTGCATGTTCAGTCCAAGTTCTATGAGATTTGAAAAATGAGATTTGAGAAATGAGATGAGAAATGAGATTCTATGAGATTTGAAAAAAACTCAAATTGTATATGGATTTTCGAAGTTGTTCATACAAGAGTCTTGGAAGCGTAGGTTGCCTTCATCTGAACCTTTGACCCTCGTTCAGGATTTCTTCACAGGAAGACTGGAAATGACAAGAAATTAAATGAATGAAAGTGAAGTACAGAGTAACGTGCAGAATAGGTTGAGATTGAATTATCAAGTTCCAGTTCAAACATGGTTTATAAAATGCTAAACTTGCATTTCCAGTGGTCTCCAATTGCATCCGTCATGTGATCTTGTCAACAGTGTTTTATGATACACTTAAAGAGATAAGAGTCATTAATTACTCACCCTCATGTCATTCCAAACCCGTAAGACCTTCGTTCATCTTCAGAACACAAATTAAGATATTTCTGATGAAATCCGAGAGCTCTCTGACCTACGGTGCATGCGTGTGGTGCTGCTGACCCCCGCATGCACTGAACCTTGTTTACTGGCAAATGAATGCACACGCATGCGTCATGGTACTCTCGTTAATGGCGTCAGACTCTCCCAGGAGAGAGAAATCATTGAATAAAGTTATTTTTGTTTACTTTGCGCACAAAAAGTATTCTCATAGCTTCGTAAAATTTGTTGAACCACTGATGTCACATGGGCCATTTTAACGATGTCCTTATACTACGTTTCTGTGCCTTGATCGTGGTAGGACCCTTGCTGTCTATGGAGGGTCAGAAAGCGCTCAGATTTCATCAAGATTTCATGAAGGTATTACGGGTTTGGAACGACATGAGGGTGAGTGATTAATGAAAGAATTTTCATTTTTGAGTGAACTAACCCTTTGATTATTTTCAACTAAACTGCAACACAACAAAATGCTTTATACACGGTTTCATTACATATGTTCCTTACATTTGTATGAATTCCAGCGTAGGTGCCATTCTCCTCTGGATGTTTTATGTTTAAAATAAAACAAAGACTGTGTAGCTCAGCCACAATGGGGGAGGAAATGATAACTTCTTGAATGACAGCTGGAATCACCAATAACAAACAAATAAGAAATTATAAACAACACATTGTAAATTCAGAAAGCCACTCCAAACATTGATTAAATCTTTCCTACACAAACAACTTCAATAACAAAGTCAACTGAATAAACGACTCAATGACAAATTTTTTGTTAGTATTGAACATCCCTAATGGTAAATAAATATGGAAGCATATGGGTAGCAAAATTAAATTTGAAATGTTCAATTTGAAATATGCAAAATGGCAATGCAATACGTAAAATGGTCATGTAGTTCTGTATTTTAATTTACATTTTACCATACATGTGTCCAAAATTTAGTGCAAAATGAAAATTCAGTTATATAATTTACATTTGCCATTTTCTACACTAGTTTTAATATGCAAATTAAAAACATTTTAATACTTCATAAGTTGCAAAATGAAAATGAAAATGTATTACCCAAATTGATTAGATATGTTTAACATGTGCAAGCAAAAACTGAAGCAAAATTATCATTTAATTGCAGTTTTTCCTAAATGCATTTAGACTTAGGGGCAGGACACTTGGGATTGCATTTTCATCATAATACCGTGTGATAATTGTAGCAAAATGTAGTGAGAATTTCAGAATTCATTCTGAGCCAAAGGTGCAGCAAAAGGGTAGCAAAATGGTGATTTAAATTCCTTAAATTTTTCTTAAATGCATTGACACTTACATATAAGACGTTTCAATTGCATTTTCATTTAATACCCAACGAAGAATTTAGTTTAAGTCAATGTGGAAAGCAGTTGATTGATGGTGAATATTGACCTATTGTGCATCCTGTTGCCGAGCCCCGCCTTGATGTAGCCTAATGATTGACAGGTCAGGGGCGTGTTGCATTTCAAATCCACATCCACAAGACAATAAAATGTCTAAACCTACCTCGTTTGGCAGAAAAGGTGTTTTCCTTGAAGAATTCCACGATGTCAGATATTCACCTAGTCGTATAATCTTTTAAATTAAAAAAAAAAAAGTCGTAAGGGTGTCTTCTTTTCTTGACAATTGCTCTGCCAGCTCCTGTTGAAGGCATAAAGCGCTCTAAACACAGTTGTACCTCACTTCAGATTTAACGTTATCACAGTGTAATGATTAGTCCACTGAAGGCGAGTGTAGTGAGGAACCCATGTGCAGTTTATTTACAGATGTGATCCAAAATACAAACATAATCCAAGACTAGAGACACAGACTTGACTTGAGGAGGCATGAACAGACTAGACTCACCAACAGCGGGTTACAACTTCAATACACAAACAGGCACAATGACAACATGATGGCTACTTATAGCAGACAATGAGGGTCACATGACAAGAACAAACCAATGGGAAACAAGACACATGACTAAGACAACCAATCAGAAAACGGAACTGATAATCACATGACAAGACAATAACCAATGAAAACATGACACAATACACAAGGCAGAGATACATGAGAGCAAGGGAAACGTGACACTGACAGCATTAATCAAACTAAAAAAAAATAGAAGAGTAGCGTCTCGACCAATCTGACACACTAATTTTAATTTGATTTA
>NW_015506120.1:429667-430170 GCF_001515645.1 Sinocyclocheilus grahami | reverse complement strand
AATTTATTTAGACACAAGTACATAGTAGTTAAATACATATAGTATAATGAACATAAAGAATATAAAGTGGGACTGGTTTTGCAGATTCAGTGTAATGCTACACATCAGATCAGCCTTTAGGAAAGATGCTCACTCCTACACAGACCAACTCCTCTCAGTACCCTGAGCCACAGTGCCATGACTGGAGCTGATGGCTTTATAGTCTGAAAGCAGAGTGACAAATGACAAAATGATTGTCATGGCTGTGTTTCAGATTCGGCTGACAGAGAGAATTGTTTTACAAATCATAATAGAACCGTTTGCCCAACGTGAAGTGATATTCTGTTGTTCTGGAGTCAAACTGAGAGGGAAATCAGAGAGACGATTGCTTTATTTTTGCAGAAGGGTTTTATGCTGTTCATAGATGAGGACCAGATGGAGTATGATGAGACTGATATCATAATTCAATTTCACCATGGCAAATGAGATCAACATTAACTGCATGAGTTTAGAAACAGTCACAA
>NW_015506120.1:423520-429657 GCF_001515645.1 Sinocyclocheilus grahami | reverse complement strand
ACATAATTAATCAGCTAAAAATGTGTTGCAAATGTTACACAAACCATATTCCCATTTTCCATCTCAGATGGCTGCCTTCTTAAAATCAACCTCCTTAGGTAGAAATGCTTTGCTAATAATATGAAAAGCTCCACCCCACAAGATGAAGGGATTAGTTACATGTTACGCTAGGAAACGGGCTGTTTCAAACAGTGTTTTTGAGACTGTGTTTGGTAAACTGCAGTTTTAAGGACAAAATGCTCTGTAATGGTTTCGCACGCCAACTGTCATTGGCTTGTTTAGTTAACACTCGAAGGTGATTGGGCTCTCGGGCGAGATCCCAATTCGTCAGTCACTGACGTAACGTTGAACGTGACTGACTGAATGGGAACGGGCTGTTTCAAACTGTGTTTTTGAGACTGTGTTTGGTAAACTGCAGTTTTAAGGACAAAATGCTCTGTAATGGTTTTGATGATTTTGCACATGGTTTGTCTTTAAGCATATTAAAAACACCAAATAATATGTGTAAATAATGTAAAAAATATATATATTTTCACCACAGGGAGTCTAAATTAATTACAGCTTAGTTGAAATAGCACATTTCTATAATCCTAAACTGAAAACGTTTGCTTTTGAGTGAAACTGCATCCATGTTACTAGGTGTCGGTATAAGTCCAAGATGACTGCTATATCGGTTAGCACAACATACACAAAAAATGCCATGACCTGAGTTGTCCTGTTAGTGTCACCCCTTCCCTTATGAAAATTAACCATGGTTTTACCACACAAAAAAAAAAAACATTACTATAGTTAAAACCATGGTAACCACAAATTAACCATGGTTTTCCTATACTAACCATAGTTTAACCATGGTATTTGTAGTAAAACTGTGGTTATACAAATTGTAATCAATATGCCAAAAAAAACATGGTTACTACACTTTTACTGCAATAAACCCATGGTTAATTTTGGTAAGGGTTAGCCCCTGCTGGTAGAAGACCTAAATATATCATTATGCAGACAATAAGCATGTTTCCCCTTTGAAGGCCATTTAAAAGTCGCTGTGTATGCTGACAAGATGACATTTTCAAGAGACATATAAAGCACAAATATTCCAGTGATAGATTTTTTTTTGGGGGGGGGGGGCTCTTAACACATTTGAGAGACTTATTTGGTTCCAGATATTATAGACCTACTTTGCACATGGTTTGTCTTTAAGCATATTAAAAACACCAAATAATATGTGTAAATAATGTAAAAAATATATATATTTTCACCACAGGGAGTCTAAATTAATTACAGCTTAGTTGAAATAGCACATTTCTATAATCCTAAACTGAAAACGTTTGCTTTTGAGTGAAACTGCATCCATGTTACTAGGTGTCGGTATAAGTCCAAGATGACTGCTATATCGGTTAGCACAACATACACAAAAAATGCCATGACCTGAGTTGTCCTGTTAGTGTCACCCCTTCCCTTATGAAAATTAACCATGGTTTTACCACACAAAAAAAAAAAACATTACTATAGTTAAAACCATGGTAACCACAAATTAACCATGGTTTTCCTATACTAACCATAGTTTAACCATGGTATTTGTAGTAAAACTGTGGTTATACAAATTGTAATCAATATGCCAAAAAAAACATGGTTACTACACTTTTACTGCAATAAACCCATGGTTAATTTTGGTAAGGGTTAGCCCCTGCTGGTAGAAGACCTAAATATATCATTATGCAGACAATAAGCATGTTTCCCCTTTGAAGGCCATTTAAAAGTCGCTGTGTATGCTGACAAGATGACATTTTCAAGAGACATATAAAGCACAAATATTCCAGTGATAGATTTTTTTTTGGGGGGGGGGGGCTCTTAACACATTTGAGAGACTTATTTGGTTCCAGATATTATAGACCTACTTGAGTGCATCTTTAACCAGAAAATTGTTACACAATGATTTGTAGAGGAAGTGCACAAATTTATAATTAAATTTGAGAAAGTGTCGAACAAATCTGCCATATCTAATCATTGCTAAGAAAGCAAACTGTTGAGGACAGCAGTCGACAAGCCTACTCCCTTTACTAACTGTTGACAAAATTCTGGTTCTAAAGGCAGAATGGCACAAATTGCACCTTCAGCCTGTGAGGTAATGACAGTCAGTACAGGTGGGTCACACATGGTCATGTCCCAGATGTCAACCTAACAGGAAAAGCTTCTTGTGCAGAACAACAACTGAGTGAAGTGGCACTCAGGGGAAGAAAATAGGCAGTGTACAACCCGCTGTGATTATTTAGCACACTGTTTGCTTTGATTTGAACATGCACCATTTATAAACTACTTGAAAAGTTTTTTTCAGCTTCAAATGTTTTTCCTAACCAGAGGTTATTGTACAGGCGCTCTCTTTTATATTTAACATACTTTTCTTAAAACACTTTTCTTCTCTTTTTTTCCTCACTCCCCTGCAAACTTTTACAACCTTTACATCTTTTTTTGTGCCCTTTCTCACCAGAGCTTCACACTCCACATATAGCTCCAAAGATCTTCATCTTCCACTCTTCCTTCCCTGCCAATCTACTACTGACACTAATACCAGACTGTTTCATGACCATTTAAAAAACCTTTAGGACATGTTATTTATAATAAGCTGATTTGTAATGCATGAGGTTGCATAAAACAGAAAATGTCAAAATGATACTAAAGCGTTCACATTGCTGGAGGGCAGGTATCGCATTAGCTCAGCGTAAAAGATGCTGGTTTGTTCCTTGATTACAAAAAGTATTTTTGTTGTATTCAATTTTTAACAGCTAAGATAAAGCTGAGGATGAACAAGAAATGTGAATTGTCATTATAGACCTTTTTTGCAGTAATTTAAGGCTACTTTAAATATGCAGAACAATTTTTAAAAGAGCTGTTTGTTCTTTTTCTCTCTGTGCACTGGAGAAATAGTGAGGAATGTCAAATGTCATGAACAGAACAGCTAAAAATCTGTCCACGAATGTTTCATGTGGGATTGTTTGATTTTCTTTAGATGTGCCATTTTAAGACATAAGAGAATGAGAGCACAAAGTTTAACCTATTTTAGCCAGTCAAGTATTTCTCTGCAAGAAGAAAGAAGGAAGTAGATCACAACCAGATGTTAGGTTGTCAATCTTACGATCCATGTCTCATATTAAAGTCCGGACTCATTTTAAAATTTGCAAAATTAGAACTGAGTGAATTGGCACTCAGGGGAAGAAAAGAGGCAGTGTACAACCCACTGTGATTATTAAGCACACTGTTTGCATTGATTTGAACATGCACCATTTATAAACTACTTGAAAAGTTATTGTACAGGCGCTCTCTTTTATATTTAACATACCTTTCTTACAATCCCTGTAATCATATACAATACTGTTCAAAAGTTTGGGGTCAGTTCAATTTATTAATTAATTTACAATGCAATTATACTTTTACTCAGCAAGGATGCATTAAACTGATCAAAAGTGGCAAGAAAGGCGTTTGGAATTTTACAAAATATTTCTATAAAAAATGCTGTTCTTTTGAGCTTTCTATTAATCAAATTATAATAAAATGAAAATTTTAGCAGTTTCCACAGAATAAATGTTTCTTGAGCACTAAATCAGCATATTAGGAAGATTTCTGAAGGATCTTGTGACACTGAATACTATAGTTGTGATGCGTAGGTGATTTTAATGAGGCCCATTACAATAGAAAGTCCAAGAATCAGTCTTTTAATAATTAAATCCAATGGGAAAACAAAAAAACAGGCATAATAATACACAAAACACCAACTAAGATGAGAATGGACAATATAACTAAACTCAGGGCTTAAATAAAAAGATGATAATTAACTGAAACAGAACAGGTGTGGAGAATTAGTTAACAAATAAAAAGACTAACTAGCAGAAACACAAGCAAAAGGGAACAAGGAAAACCAAAAGGCAAAGAAACTAAACAGGGACTGTGACAATAGCAAAGGCTGCTGAAAATTCAGCTTTGCCATCAAAAGAATAAATTACATTTTAAAATTAAAATAAAAAGCGGTTGTTTCAAAATATAATAATGCAGTATATAGTATTTTACTGATCAAATAAGTCTTAGTGAGGATAAGGGACAAAAACATTACAAATTGTAACTTCTGAAAAGACTTGTAACTTCTGAACAGTAGTGTACATACACATATTTTATTTATTTATCATTTATTTACCAAGCGGCAACCTCCCCCTCTCTCTCGTGAAGCCAACAAGAAAATGATTTTGGTCTATATAGCTAATTTTGCCCTTGATGACAACTGTGAGGGGGTGAATTTTTTTTATAACTCATCCGTTTAAGTTAGATGAAGTCTTTAAGTTCTGCAGGGCGTGGCCACTTGAGTGACAGGTGGATTGCCGCTGCTGTCACCACTGTCGAGCTAGGTGGGCGTGGCTTCAGCAACCTGCTCCCGCCTCTTTGCCCATTTTCGATTATCCGGGAGTGACGTGCGGTGACTTGCTGCCAAGATGACGACGGCCGCCTCTGCCCAGTTTTGAGCTTCAAAAACGCTCTTCGGAAATCTACGGGCGACGTTACGGACACTACGTCCATGTTTTTATACAGTCTATGGTATTTATGTATAATATGTAATATGCCTCAGACATGAGGAATCATGTCATTTCTTTTAGAATATTTACTCCCCAGATCTCTGAGCTTCACTTAAGAATCATTTCATTTTCCATTTAAAACTTAAAAACACTTTAGACTGAGGTCAAACATTCAATGACCTTGCTAAAGTTCTCCTTGAAGTGTTGAGCAGATAAGATTGACAGGAATTAACAGCCCTTTAAGAGCAGAAGTACTTTACTACATGAGAAGTTAATGAAGATAATTTGAGCTTCTTATGTTTAGTTTTACTAACATACAGAGCCAGTCCTAACTTTTGGTCCACAATATGTATACTGCATTAAAGAGCTGCCTCATGTCATTTGTTTAATTCATTTCACAATTTAGCATTTCTGCAATATATTACATTCTTCATTCAACTTACTTTCAGACATTGAGAATGAAGCCTTGCTTCAGAGTTAAAATTAATGCTATCTGAAAAAAGCAATGTCTTCGTTCAGTTACATCCAAATGAAGAGCCCAGATGTGGAAATAGTTAAATATTTAAATATTCTACTTAAAACATTATGTAAATCTTGTATGGACTATCTAGATGGTTTTTATTGGAAGAAAAAAAAACACATCTGTGCATTTTGCAAAGCAGTAAATTATAGCTGCTCAACATTTATGCTGCTTTTAGCATTATGCACAGAAAAACATGGTGCATATTGCAAAGTTGCTAAATTGTCTAACAGCTTTAAATTGTAAATGTTGTTGTATAGTAGACTAAGCAAACATCATCTTAATCTTTTGACCCATAACATTCAAGAATCAATTTGGGATGATATTTTCAGTCTATCAGTGGTAAAGTATTCATTTGCAGTCAGAGCACAAGTGGATTGGAATCAGCACTCTACAACTACAACTAATAAAACTGTGCTTTTCTGCAACTTTCATTTTCTATGATATTTTTGCACACTTGCTTGAGGACCCACAAAATGTGTTCTGGCACGAACATTGTTTTTCACTGCCAAATCTTCGAAAGCATCTGTATAACAGCCTCAAAAGCTCAGCAATGGCAGCGGTGGAGACAGTGATGTCCTCTATATTCTGGTTGTTTTTCACAGTTTGAGCTCCTTGACGTGAGTGTTGAGAAAATGGAAGTGATGTGTCAGTAGTTTGTGAACTTGTGGCAGTCTCTGTGTGTCTGCCATCACAGCAAATGAAGTCAAATAATACCTCAGCAAGAACAGAGAAGTTACCAAGAACCAACGTTCCTATCTATCTACGTATATCACTTAGAAAAGCCTAACAACTATGCTAACACCTGAAACATGCTACAAAACCATTAACACCATAGTGATATATGCTAGCAATATTCTAAACATGCTAGCAATATTCTAAACATGCTAACATGCTAAACACGTTCATCAATCCGTCTATCATAACTAGAAAAGCCTAACAACTATGCTAAGAACATGCTACAAAACGTCTCAGGTTACGTATGTAACCATGGTTCCCTGAGTAGGGAACGAGACACTGCGTCCTCTAGGGGTCGCTATGGGGAACGGTATACCCACGCC
>NW_015506120.1:417616-422365 GCF_001515645.1 Sinocyclocheilus grahami | reverse complement strand
ATATATATATATATTTAGAAATGGATCGTACTCACCCACCATGGTTCCCGCGTTGGAGCCCTGTCCGGAGAAGCCTCTAGACTGGACCATCAGTAAGGTGGTCACTATGAAGCCATAGAACCAACCAAAACATCATAAGTCCAGTAGGAGACTGTTATGCAGGAAGTTCCCACCTAACCTCGGTCAGGTGGAGAGATGGTGGTTACAGGGGAATTAGGAAAGGGAAGATAAGGGCAGATTTTAAACCCCCAGAGGGAAATGAGTAGATACTCAAGTATCACTCTGATCCGGACGAAAGCGCTGACGCCCTGTCTGGATCACATCCCTTAGGTCTTGCCTTCTGTGCTCATCTCTGATCCTCAAACCAAGATGGGCCAGGACCCCTGGGTTTTTTCAGGCTCAGACATACAGAATATAAAACATAAGAAAAATATGTATTCAGTACTGTATATAAAAACAATAAAGGCATAGTCAGAAAAATCAAGCGTATATTAAATTGAATACTATTGAGATATTTTTATAGTTGTTCTGAAGCCTTTATCTCAAACGGTGTCAGAGTTTAATTAATTTAAGTGGATACAGTATATAAAACATCTGAAAAACAAATATGGTTTCAGTACTATATATAAAAACAATAAAGGCATAATCTGAAAAACCAAGACTTGTGCATTATAGGGAATAATATTCTGAATATTTTACAGTAGGTTTGATACCTTTATCTCAAACTGTGTCAGAGTTTAATTAATTTAAGTGGGTACAGTATATAAAACATTTGAAAAATATGGTTTCAGTGCTATATATAAAAACATTAAAGACATAATCAGAAAAAAACAAGCCTTGTGCATTAAATTGAATAATATTTAGATATTTTTATAGTTGTTTTGATACCTTTAATTCAAACGGTGTCAAAAGTGGATACAGTATATAAAACATGACAAATATGGATTCAGTACTGTATATAAAAACAATAAAGGCATAATCTGAAAAACCAAGCCTTGTGCATTATAGGGAATAATATTTTGAGTATTTTACAGTTGGTTTGATACCTTTATTGCAAACGGTGTCAGAGTTTAATTAATTTAAGTGGGTACAGTATATAAAACATGACAAATATGGATTCAGTACTGTATATAAAAACAATAAAGGCATAATCTGAAAAACCAAGCCTTGTGCATTATAGGGAATAATATTTTGAGTATTTTACAGTTGGTTTGATACCTTTATTGCAAACGGTGTCAGAGTTTAATTAATTTAAGTGGGTACAGTATATAAAACATGACAAATATGGATTCAGTACTGTATATAAAAAACAGTAAAGGCATAATCTGGAAAACCAAGATGTGTGCATTATAGGGAATAATATTCTGAATATTGTACAGTTGTTTTGATACATTTATCTCAAACTGTGTCAGAGTTTGATTAATTTAAGTGGGTACAGTATATAAAACATGAAAAAATATGGTTTCAGTACTATATATAAAAACAATAAAGGCATAATCTGAAAAACCAAGCCTTGTGCATTATAGGGAATAATATTCTGAATATTTTACAGTTGGTTTGATACTGATCAAATGGTGTTGTCGTTTAATGGATTTATATTATTGCATACATTAAAAGTTGTAAAATTATTATAAAAAACATCAAATTGTAATTCCAAAAACGGAGCTTTGTGCGATAACAGGTATGTTTTCCCGAACATTTTAGTATTGGTTTTATATTATAATGTCACATAGTTTTAAAGTGAATAATATTTAGAGATTTTTATAGTTGTTTTTTATACCTTTATCTCAAACGGTGTCAGAGTTTAATTAATTTAAGTGAGTACAGTATATAAAACATGACAAATGTGGATTCAGTACTGTATATAAAAACAGTAAAGGCATAATCTGGAAAACCAAGACTTGTGCATTATAGGGAATAATATTCTGAATATTTTACAGTTTGTTTGATACCTTTAGATCAAATGGTGTTGTCGTTTAATGGATTTATATTATTGCATACATTAAAAGTTGTAAAATTATTATAAAAAACATCAAATTGTAATTCCAAAAACGGATCTTTGTGCGATAACAGGTATGTTTTCCCGAACATTTTAGTATTGGTTTTATATTATAATGTCACGTAGTTAAATTGTTTAATTAATTTAAATGGTTAATTTTTTTATTTTAATTCCTAGAAATTAAACCTTGTGCAACATAAAGGGCATATATTTATGTCTATCTGAGTTTGGGCTCAAAACATAAAAGCTGCAAAGAGTTTAAATTGGCAAAAACCTGAATGTCTAATGAATGTCAAACATCAAACTAACTTTACCGCAGTGAGTTACCACTGATGTGAATGCATGTGGCTTTGTACATTATATTGAAATGGAGGAAGGCGCCAGAACTGCAGCTGATAGAATGTGCGCTGTAGCACGATACAACGTTATTTCTTATTTATTAGATCAGATCATATTTTAAGCTGTCACATTTCACTTTCATTCTTTTGGAGTAATTAAAAAAAATATATACATGAAACAAAACTACATATTTGTACTAGACAAGTGTGAAATCCCATGTGGATTTACACAAACTGAAAAAGTACAAATTTTTAGGTTGTGCCCCGCTCTTCCCTATACATCTTCACATGGACATTTTGATGAGTATAGACTTTGTCTTTTCTTTATTAAGAGAGCTTGAAGTCAGAATATATTTTTCTTGGTGTGCGCCTCCACATTTTTATTAAGGATTGCTGAAAAATAAAATAGCCAAACAGTTAAATTTTTTTAATACCCGAGAAAAAACAAACCTTATTTTATTTATTTAACAACAGCACAAATAACTTCATGTCTAAAGTATAAACACAGCATATACCCTCAACTTCCTCTTCTTTGGGATGCAGTTTGACTTTTGAGATCCATACTTCTAAAAAAAAAAAAACACCTGCAAGAAGAACAGAAATCCTCTCCTTCTAGACATAGCAACAAAAAAATAGGTACCACATATAAGC
Source organism: Sinocyclocheilus grahami (assembly GCF_001515645.1). Taxonomy (NCBI): domain Eukaryota; kingdom Metazoa; phylum Chordata; class Actinopteri; order Cypriniformes; family Cyprinidae; genus Sinocyclocheilus; species Sinocyclocheilus grahami. The sequence continues at coordinate 419,377 of NW_015506120.1, read as the reverse complement.
CACTTGTTAATAATTCACTGTTTTCACATGGCACATTATAATTGGTTGACATAACCTGGTGATAAATATTTCACATCACATGAGAGAAGATGGCACCTGTGCTCATCACAGCCATCAGCCACCCTGAAAACAAAAAACCTTCTTACAGAATCTACAGAGATTATGCACTTACAGGGATAGTTCACCCAAACATGTACAAAACTAACACAAAGGTAGTTTAGACACTCTGCTAGTCAGCTCCTTATGTGTTGGAATAATGGAAAAAGAAAAGTCATGTATGTTTAGAATGACATAAGGGGCGAGTAAAATGAAGAATGATGATTTTCAACTGAACTGTCCCTTTAACTGCGAGAGACAACTCTCGGCTGCTAAAGATCACTGATCCTAATAGATTATTGCATGCTGACATTCTCAAAGAAAGAGAGAGGCTTTACTCTGAGCAAGAAATAAGATGTGAACTCATGAGGGGTAGCAATAAGGTGTTTATTTGCGAGAGTGTTGTTCTCCAAATGGGATTCTTTGTGTTGTTATCTGCATGTGCTGTTTGAATTTCACTCCATTAGAATGAGTAATCATTAAGAATATGAACATAGCCTCTTATGTGTTTTCATGTGAAGTATTATGAAAGGCTACATTATTTCCTCTGACTGAACATCTCTGCTGGAAAAAAGCAATCGGCTTCACAGGAAAAAATCTCTCTATAACTGCAGAAGTACAAGACTAAAAATATCTTCCCCTTGTTTCTCTTTCTCCCCTCATTATTGTTACTTGGACACAGCTGTTCGCTATCGTGATCGGCACTCATGCTGATTGACCCCACACCTGTTCTCTCTTTACCTTGATTCTCTCTGCTACTTTACTTTGCTGTTCTCTCAGCTTCTTTGCCAGATTATTGTTGGTTACTACTCGCTGTATTACTCCCCAGGCATATATGTTTTTTTCTCAGTTACCGTCAGTCCTGACCTGTCTAGTCAAATCGTGTCCGTTGCTTCATACCTGTTCTCTGCCTAGTCATCCTGCTGCCCGTGCGAGTCAATCCTGTTGCTGAGAACGGGAAAGAGCCTGCTGACTGGGGACCGCTCTTGTCTCTCTCCACCTGCCGCTGCCTGAACTGCTGTTTGCTGCACACAATAGATATGTAGACAAATTTATCTTGAGTTACTATCCATATCTGCGCCCGCCAGATTCGTCCAGAAAGGCAGACTGCTTAAGCTTCCCTTTTTTCCATAAACCGTTTGCATTTACCTGTCTTTGCTCCTGGGTCCTCCTTTAATCCTGTCCAAATATGTACCCTGCGAAGGAATCGTCAATTCGCCCAGCAGTCGAACTCTAGAGACCTATGCTGGGCAGACATGAAGAGGAATTATCTGCTGCCTGACATGCTGTAGAGAGCCTGGCAGCTCAGGTCACTGATCTGACCAACCGGTTACACCTCTTGCAGAGCCAACCATCTTCTCCTGAGCCCAGAATCAACGATCCCCCTTGCTACTCGGATGAGCCTACTGAATGCCGAGCCTTTTTAACCCAGTGAGAAAGTTTTGTTCTCTCTGCAGCCTTCCACCTCTGTGGAGGTCCGCTCTAAGATTGCCAATGTGGTTTCTCTCCTCAGTGGACGAGCACGCGGCTGGGGAACAGCCATCTGGGAGGCTGAGTGCTGCGAGCAGTTTGCTCTGTTTAAGGAGGAGATGATTAAGATGTTCGACCGCTCTGTCCACGGGCATGAGGCCACTCATTTGCTCGCCATGCTGTGACAGGAGAGGC
>NW_015506120.1:410313-417112 GCF_001515645.1 Sinocyclocheilus grahami | reverse complement strand
CGTTACAACACTTTCCCCTGCCTCAAAGACTCGCACGTCCCTTGCCGCTCTTCTGCTCTTGGGAAGCTCCTCCTCCTGTACTGCTCTCATCAACTCTTATCCACCACGGGCAATCATCAAGACACTATCAACTTTTTTATTTTTCAGTCTTTTACACTAGCCCCGGCGCAACTTTGCCGTGCGGGACTCACTTGCTGCTGGTACCATTGTCCCGTCCTCCTCTCCTGCCAGGGCAGGGGTTATTCTTGGTGAAAAAGAAGGATGGCTCTTTACGTCCCTGCATAAATTATCATGGGCTGAATGAGATCACTATAAAGAACTGGTACCCATTAATGCTTATGTCATCAGCTTTCGGGATCTTGCAGGGGGCAAAGATTTTCACAAAGTTAGATCTCCGCAATGTGTATAATTTAGTATGCATAAAGGAGGAAGACTATTGGAAGACTGCATTTGATACATTTGGGCACTTTGAATATCGGGTTCTTCCATTGGGCTTTTCAAATCTCCAGTGGTTTTCCAGGCTCTAATTAATGACGACTTGAGAGACATGCTCAATATTTTCGTTTTCGTGTACCTGGATGATATCGTTATTTTTTTTCCATCCCTCCAGGTACATGTCCAACATGTTCGCCAAGTGTTGCAGTGTCTTTTGGAGAACCATCTTTTTGTGAAGGCTGAGAAATGCACATTTCATGCCATGGGGGTCAGCCGTGTCGGCGGATGGGATCAGTATGGATCCTGCCAAGATTCAAGCCATTGTTGATCGGCCCATTCATCTGAGTTTCATCTGAAATGTCAGTCAAGTAGCCACCCCTTTAACCGCTCTCACCTCGACCAAATCTCGCTTGGTCTGGTTGGAGGTGGCCCAGCTCGCGTATGATTGCCTTAAGAGGTTTTTCACCACTGCGCCTATTCTAATCATCCCAACCCCAAGGAGCAATTCATTGCGGAGGTGGATGTGTCCGACATGGGCGTGGGGGAGGTGCTTTTGCAGCATTTTTTCTCGACAAGAAGATTCACCCATGCACATTCTTTTCTCATCGGCTCACCCCATCCTAGCATAATTATAGTTTAGGAAACCGGGAGCTTTTGGCTGTCTGACTGGCTCTGGGAGAGTGCTTAGAGAGGTTAGAGAGGGCTATCATTCCGTTCATAGTTTGGACCGATCACTGAAACCTCGATTACATTCGTTTAGCTAAGAGATTAAATGCCTGGCAGGCTCGTTGGGCCCCCCCCGTGAATAGGGTATTAGTGTAAGTGAGATCAGCTGCTACCACGCTGGCGATGCTAGCGGGCTATATGCTAATAGCGGACTCAGAAAGTCAAAAATAGAACTAGTGATAACAAGGCGCTCTGATTGTTTTTGTTGTAGAATACGATAGGGGATATATTCACACGTTATAGAACTGAAAAAGGATGGTGTATAAAATTGATTTTAAGATAAAAAATGAGACGACAAAGAATTAACTTGACGGAGCTCAAACTCAAACCACACAGCATAGTTTGTAGTTTATTTAGAATATATTTAACTATGTTCAACTATCACACAAAATAACTTGAGATTCACTTGTAAGTGCAGTTAAACCATTTATTAGGAGCAAACAAACAAATAAACAACACAAGAGTCAAGAGGTCGTGGGTGCAATATCCAAAACAGTGGCAGGAAACTGGAACATAGGAAAATGGGAGACAGCAGAAACTGCACGAGAAAACAAATGGACGTGAGCAACACAATGATCAGACAAAGACTGTATAGGCAGACAATGATCAGTATAGGCTACATTACCAGTCAAAAGTTTTTAAACAGTAAGATTTGTAATTTTTAAAGAAGCCTCTTCTACTTACCAAGCCTGCATTTATTTGATCCAAAGTACAGCAAAAACAGTAACATTTTGAGATAGTTGTACTATTTAAAATAACAGGTTTCTATTTAAATATATTATAAAATATAATTTATTCCTGTGATTTCAAAGCTGAATTTTTTGCATCATTACTCCAGTCTTCAGTGTCACATGATCCATCAGAAATAATTCTGATATTCTGATTTGCTGCTCAAAAACATGTATTATTATTATTATTGCTTTTATAATAATAATAATTATTATTATTATTATTATTGTTATTAAAGTTGTTGTTGAAAACAGCTAAATAGATTTTTTTTCAGGTTTCTTTGACGAATAGTATGTTCAGAAGAACAGCATATATCTGAAATAGAAATCTTTTGTAACATTATAAATGTCTTTATTTTCATCATCTTTTGATCCATTTAAAGCATCCTTGCTACATAAAAGTATTCATTTCTATAATTTCTTAACCCCCACTAAAACAAACAAATAAATAAATAAGTGAGCATGTTGATAGGCCTATCAGGAGCAACTATATTATTACATTAGCAATCACTAATATTGCCCACGTGATTTTATATCATAGATGCACACATGCTTTCTATGTATTATTATACAGTACAAAAAGGACATTCTATGTCTGAGAAACGAAATTATTATTGTTAAGAAAATGTTTTAACAGATATTTGCAGACAGAGTATTTCACAGTATTGATTGGTCTAAACATTCTTAGACATTACTTTTATATCGTCTAAACAATACTTTGGTAACACTTTACAATAAGGTTCCATTAGTTAATGTTAGTTAATTTATTAACTAACATGAACAAACAATGAAAAATACATTTATTACAGTATTTATTAATCTTTGTTAATGTTAGTTAATGAAAATAAAGTTGTTCATAGTTAGTTCATGTTAATTCACAGCGCATTAACTAATGTTAACAAGCACAACCTTTGATTTTAATAATGCAGTAGTAACTGTTGAAATTAACATTAACTAAGATTAATAAATGCTGTAGAAGTATTGTTCATGCTTAGTTCATGTTAACTAAAGTAGTTAACTAATGTTAACTAATGAACCTTATTGTAAAGTGTTACCAATACTTTTATATAGTATTGTTTATAGAACATAAAACCATCCTCACACCATACAACATTTAGATGTAATGAAAGGTTGCCTATAATATTTCAAAATGTTGCACTCAATTTCTCACATTTTAGTCTGGAATTATAGTTTGGGAAAAGTCCAACTAGTAAATGTGTTCAAGTTTATGTCACAACAACACATTATCTAATGCAAATAAGAAATACTACTTACTCAGAATAAAAGATCTCCTCCACTGGCTCTAGCCGCACGTTCCGTTTGTGAGGTAAACAAAGCTTATTACTCTCAGCGCATCTTCTGAGGTAAATACAGGCTTATTCCTCTCAGTGCATCTTCTGAGGTAAACAAAGCTTATTCCTCTCAGCATGTCTTCTGAGGTAAATACAGGCTTATTCCTCTCAGCAAGTCTTCTGAGGTAAACAAAGCTTATTCCTCTCAGTGCGTCTTCTGAGGTAAATGCAAGGCCTTTTCCTCTCAGCGTGTCTTCTGAGGTAAATACAAGGCTTATTCCTCTCAGCATCTTCTTCCAAAAACGAAAAGTATCCGAGATGAACATGCTGCTGCTTTGTTTACGGTGATGTGGGCGTTTACATGTTGCGCATCTCACGTGAATATTTGTAATAGCGTGAGCAGCGCGTTGGCGGGATCACATTAGAGATAATGAGTTTAGACGGGAAAACTGGACCTGTCATTGGTTTCATACGGATTCATTTATCACAGAATATTTGTTTTCGGTAAGAGTTGCTTCATTTAAGAGTAGACATGTCAAGCTTTCTATAGATATATTTTTCATGTCTGTGTGTAAAGTATTCACTGAGTTTCAGTTCATTTTAATGACGCGTTTCTGAAAGCAGTTTGCGGAGACAGTGAAGACTGAGATCGCACCCTGATTGTTTTCTTTATTTCACAAAAGCACAAAGTTTTGTTGATATGGTGAGCATACACAAATAAAAGTAGACCCTTTACAGATTCAAGTGATGTATTACTTTTATGTGTCCAATCAAAAGTGACAGAGCATTTTAAGTTATTTTCTCTGTCATCTGGAAAATATGAAAGTGCTCCCGCCGGGTACTTTGCCGACCCCAGGTGGTTAAAAGCCATTTAATTTCAGCCCAAAGAAAATCAGTTGCTATGAGGGGAATGAGGAGACTGAGAATATAAAAGACTGATAAGGCAGAGAGAGTCGGCTTGAAGGGAAAATTTAAAACTAAACAGAATGCCACAAAATAATTAAGAGGGCACAGCATCCACTACATATATTGAATACTTGTTTGTAATGAAACACATTTCAGTCTACCATATTTACAGTATGTGTATGATTAATGCATAATTATTCCTTTAGCTCTACAAATTGAGAGGAATATGAAGCCAGTCTTTAAGTTATGCATTGCAAGAGTAACATCTAACTGATTTCTGCCCTCTTTTCCCATCCCCAGTGCTGAATGCTGTTGAAAACCTGTTCTCACTATGTAGACAATTATTCTCTGAGGTTTGATGATTGCAGGTCTGAAGAAACTGATGGAACAGGATGTGTTAACAACCTAAATTAATCTATTTTAATCACCTGTATGGGGAATGAAACAGAAAAATGTCATTTGAATTTTCAAACATACATCTTATTGTAATTACACATAATCTCATAATGAGCTTATCGTACATAGACCTGGAAAAAAGAAATATGCCAGAAAGCATTGCTGTGATATTAAATTTCTCTTGCCTTTCAGGCAGAGTGCTGGAGTCATTAATTTCATCATTCACAGATATGGTTGAGCAGTTTGTAGGTCTGAGGTTCAAGCCTAATGATGCAAGTCTGTCACAAGACCTTCATTCACTGCCTGAATTCACTGAGATGAAACCGAGAACTAGCCTTTGGTGCTCAGAGAGAATCAGCTATGAAATCAGCTTTTAATCTGTGAAACACTGGCATGGCAGCTTTTCCAAAGAGCAGATATTGCTCAGTGAACAATATGTATACAGTAGGGTCCAAATGTCTAAGATCACACTGAAATCTGCGCTTCAGAATCAGTTTTAAATAATCAGAATGTTGGACTGGAAAAATGCAAAACACCACTGTCATGTGTTTTGCTAATTAAAGGGGTCATATGACGTTGCTAAAAAGAACATTATTTTGTGCATTTGGTGTAATGCAATGTGTTTATGCGGTTTAAGGTTAAAATACACATTATTTTCCACATACTGTACATTATTGTTGCTCCTCTATGCCCCGCCTTTCTGAAACGCATAACTTTTTTACAAAGCTCATCGTTCTGAAAAGCGAGGTGTGTTCTGATTGGCCAGCTATCCAGTGCATTGTGATAGGCCGAATACCTCAAGCGTGGTATTGCCTAACCCTGACCCTAACTCTAACCCTAACCCTCAAGCGTGTGATGGAAATGTTATGCCCCTTACCATACTGTGATATCATGTCCCAGCGCGACGAGACAAAACCAATAAAACCCATTATAAACGAGGCATTTGTTGCATTCAGTGCTAACCCTAACCCTACATTTACATTTAGCAGACGCTTTTATCCAAAGCAACTTACAAATGAGGACAATAAAAGCAGGTAAAACTAACAAAAGAGCAACAATATATAAGTGCAAATGACAAGTCTCGCTTAGCCTAACGCAGTACACGTAGCAAGGTGTGCATATATATATATGTATATATATATATATATGTATATATATGTATATATATATATATATATATATATATATATATACAGTATATGTATATATATTAGGGGTGGAACGGTTCAACTTACGGTTCGGTTTGTATCATGGTTTTAGAGTCACAGTTTCGGTACGGTTCGGTATGTGCTATGTTTAGGCAAAAACAATACTGTCAAATAAAAATAAAGAAAATAAATATAATCTATCTAACTACAAGCAACAGCACAAATAAATACAATAGAGTAAAGATACAAAAAAAATTGATTTTCAGTTTTTTTTAGGTAGGTCTAACAAGTTTTTAGGTACAGAAATTGAATAAAGTAATGAAATGTAAAACAGCATTGCATATTCCACTGTATGAGTGAATTCTTTGTTGTTGCTGTTAGATTAAAAGTGCTGTCACTTTAAGAGAATGCACTGATCCAGTGCACTGATCCAGTACATTCAGCCGGCTATGTCTGCTATAGGATACTTACAAAGACGGGCATTTTGACAATTTTTGTGTGAATTTGTCCATTTAAACAACACTTCAGAGAGCTTTATATATGCGCATGTTCTGAGGCGCGGGTTTGCACGCTTCGGATGAGCGCAAGCACAAATCTTCTCACTGTGCTCACATCCTCTGGATCTTAAATTTTTAAACTGGCAAATCTTAAATGAGTTTAGCTTAAACACAGATATCAACGTGTGCTGTTCAGGTCTCACCTGTGTGCGTGCGCTATCAGCACCCGGGTGATGACGGAATAAATGACTGCTCATATTCCATCATACGGCATTCGCATTGAACAAGAGTGAATGGTTTGTCCAAAAAATTTTTTCATCGCTGTTGTTTTAATGTACTGGGAAGCCAGAATGTGCATCCATCAACAGAAACATACATTAGCCGAACCCTGTTTGTTTTACGTGTTATTTATAGCAAACCATATTACAGATGCGTTGTCAGATTTAAGTTGAACCGCAGTCCTAGCGCATGAATGCGTGTGTGGAGAACCGTACGGTTCGATATTTTTCAACGAACCGTTCCACCCCTAATATATATATATATATATATATATATATATATTATACACACACATATACGCACACACATAAACAAGTAGATAGAATAGAAAAAATAGAAAGCTGCTAGTTTTTTTTTATAAAAAAGAAGATAAATAGATAAAGTATAATTAA
>NW_015506120.1:408376-409031 GCF_001515645.1 Sinocyclocheilus grahami | reverse complement strand
AAGCTTCTGGGCACATAACTCTGAAGTAATGAATTTAGGTAAATGGGTGCAGAGCCAATGGTGGTTTTGTAGGCAAACATTAATGCCTTGAATTTAATGCGAGCAGCTACTGGTAGCCAGTGCAAATTGATGAACAGAGGTGTGACATGCGTTCTTTTCGGCTCATTAAAGATTAATCTTGCAGTGTCATTTTGGATTAATTGTAGAGGTTTGATAGAAGTGGCTGGAAGACCTGCCAAGAGAGCATTGCAATAGTCCAGCCTGGATAGAACAAGAGATTGAAAAGGAGTTGTGTTGCATGTTCTGAAAGAAAGGGCCTGATCTTCCTAATGTTGTATAAAGCAAATCTGCAAGATCGGGCAGTTTTAGCAATGTGGTCTGAGAAATTCAGCTTATCATCAATCACAACTCCAAGGTTTCTAGCTGTCTTTGAAGGATTTATGGATGATGAGCCTAACTGGATGGTGAAATTTTGATGTGTTTGTTGAAACCACAAGCAGTTCTGTCTTGGCCAGGTTGAGTGGAAGGTGACGGTCTGTCATCCAACAAGAAATGTCTGTTAGACAAGCTTGAGATGCGAGCAGCTATCGTCGGATCATCAGGATGGAATGAGAGGTAGAGCTGAGTGTCATCAGCATAGCAGTGATATGAAAAG
>NW_015506120.1:404225-407167 GCF_001515645.1 Sinocyclocheilus grahami | reverse complement strand
TCATCAGGATGGAATGAGAGGTAGAGTTGAGTGTCATCAGCATAGCAGTGATATGAAAAGCCATGTTTCTGAATGACAGAACCTAGTAATGCCATGTAGACAGAGAAGAGAAGTGGTCCAAGAACTGAGCCCTGAGGCACCCTAGTAGCTAGATGTTGTGACTTGGACACCTCACCTCTCCAAGATACCTTGAAGGACCTATCTGAGAGGTAAGACTCAAACCACTGGCGTGCGGTTCCTGAGATGCCATTTTCCAATAGGGTTGACAGGAGAATCTGGTGGTTCACCGTATCAAAAGCAGCAGACAGATCCAGCAAAATAAGTATAGAAGATTTGGAAGCCGCTCTTGCCAGTCTTAGGGCTTCAACAACTGAAAGCATGGCAGTCTTGGTCGAATGTCCACTTCTGAAGCCAGATTGGTTGCTGTCCAGGAGGTTGTTGTGAGAAAGGCAGAGACTTGGTTGAACACAACTCGTTCAAGTGTTTTTGCAATGAAAGGTAGAAGGGAAACCGGTCTGTAGTTCTTTAAAAGAGTTGGGTTAATAGTGGGTTTCTTAAGAAGAGGGGTTATACAGGCCGGTTTAAATGTTGAGGGAAACACACCAGTGTGAAGAGATGTGTTAATGATGTGAGTGAGTGCTGGTACAACGGCAGGAGAAATGGCTTGAAGGAGATGGGGTGGAATAGGATCAAGCGGACAAGTAGTAGGATGATTGGAAAGGATGAGTTTAGAGACTTCTGCCTCAGAGAGTGGAGAGAAGGATGAAAACGAGTGTATGTTTGCTGGTAAGATGTGTTTGACAGTTTGTGGTGTGGTAAATTGTGCACTGAGGTTTGTAATATTAATAATGAAGTATGTGGCAAAGTCGTCAGCTGTTAGAGTTTATGAAGGAGGGGGAGGAGGAGGACAAAGGAGGGAGGAAAATGTTTTAAAGAGCAGACATACTAAACTGTGCACAGGCAGCATCATCCTGCGATGGGCCTGCATCAGAGGAAGCCTGGCAGAGGACAGTAATAACAGACTCTCATGACTGTTTTTGTAGCTATTAAACAATTGAATTATCATTTAGAGAATTAATTACAATAAAAATTATAATTAATAATATATTACTAATGTTATATAATAATATAATGTTAATTATATATATATATATATATATATATATATATTAATAATAATATTAATTATTAAGTCATTACAATGACTTATACTGTCTTTTTAGCATTTGTGATCGGAGAAACGACACACTGCTCAAAACTCACGTTTGAATTGTCAGTGGCAAATTCTTTAAATATGAAAATGTACTTACAGGCTGTGTCCTTGCAAAGTTGGAATTGCCCCACTTTATAGAAACAACCTTTCCGGCATTGTAGGCTACTCTCCCAGGTTCAGGAAATGGTCCTCCGTAAAATGCGCTGCACACATCTGAATATTTGGGTTGAACTGTTCTAGAACAGTGTTGTAAATAAAACCTAAACAACAGATTTCTAGTTGTGTCCTCTTTTGGAAGACCAAACAAAGTAGTTTCGCTTTCACAATGAAACACAGTGTCTCCATGACACGGCGGTGGCGGCAGCAACAATACTAGAATTAAAGTTATGCCTTCTTTCTTTGCGTAAACATATATTTGCTTAAAAGAGTCATATGACGATGCTAAAAATAACATTATTTTGTGTATTTGGTGTAATGCAAAGTGTTTATGCGGTTTAAGGTTAAAAAAACACTTTCTGAATGCTTCGCCTTTCTGAAACGCGTCGATTTTTTACAAAGCTCAGCATTCTGAAAAGCGCCGTGTGCTCTGATTGGCCAGCTATTCAGTGCATTGTGATTGGCCAAATACCTCAAGCGAATGACTGAAATGTTACGTCCCTTACCATATTTGGAAACACACAGCGTCTCTATGACATGGCGGCGGCAGCAACAATACTACAGCGAGAATAAAAGTTATGCCTTCTTTCTTTGCGTAAACATTTGGGTGGTGTTATGCAAATCTTCTCACACAGTGATGTACGTGTTTAAACGAGGCGTTTTAGGAGGACGTGGATGAGTATTCACTTTTATAAAGAATATCTGATTGGGTTTGAGACTTTAGTCTTTGCAACTTTAGGGATCTTATCTATGCATGAACAGCTTGTAACACTCCAAAGAGAAAGGAAAACTTGAAATTGCATCATATGACCACTTTAAAGCACACGATAAAAGAGTATAATCCAAATATAGTCTTTTAATTATTAATCCACAAGGAACACACACAGGAGAATCGCAGGAGCAAACGTAGCACACACAATAGTAAAGAAAAATAACTGGCAACGACTGAACAGAACATGGGAATATAAATAAGGAGACTAATGAATGAGTAACAGTTGCAAATCATAAGTAACCATAGAAACAAATCAGGACTGAACAGAAACTAGGGAAACTAAACAAGCCAGGAAAACAGGAACAAAGAGAAACAACCAAAAGTCCATGGCTGCGTCCGAAACCGCCTACTCAATGAGTAGGTACTTAATTTCAATAAGTACTTACTTAACGAGCGCTAAAAGAGTAGGTACTCTACAGCCAAATCTCGTTAAGTATGAATGAGATCCGGACTTCATCCGCCATGTTGACGTTATCATGTGATCTACGACGTTACAAGCGCAACAACTTGAAAGATACGAGCGACAGGTTTAGTTGATCTCTCTGTAAATATTTTGATGTTTATGAAATGTCCTCATTTTGTGGTCTTGTTGAAGAAACAGCTGCCCTTTTATTGTGATTGTAGTATAATCAATACATTTTGGGTTGATTTAAATTTTTATATATTTAACCCAACTAATATGACCCACAGTTTAATCCTTAAATATATTATTTTTCCTTACGATAACCTAAAATTGTTGTCTCTTGAATATATATATATATATTATGTGCAATATTTTTCATCCACAAACAAAACCGGCTT
>NW_015506120.1:401450-403196 GCF_001515645.1 Sinocyclocheilus grahami | reverse complement strand
TGATTTTCTGGATTTTTCTCATTTTGTCTCTCATAGTTGAGGTATACCTATGATGAAAATTACAGGCCTCTCTCATCTTTTTAAGTGGGAGAACTTGCACAATTGGTGGCTGACTAAATACTTTTTTGCCCCACTGTATATAGTAAAACAAGCAAAATGTCATTTTTGTCGTATGCCATAGCTATGCATGACTACACACTAGACAAACGCAGCCAAGGTGAATACATCTACAATTTCAGTCAAGCAATGAATTAATGCACAAGTTAATGAAACAATTATATTTTATTTACTGAAAACAGGAAACATGAATAAATGAGTAAAATAATAAATAAAAGTAACGATGACAATAAATAAATATCATAGTCACATGAAAAGTCATCGACACATGAAACAAAGCTTTATTCAAACACATTGTTCTAACAATCATGTATTTACAGACGGTGAGCCCACATCTACTGCATCTCAACACAGCTGTGCCAGTTCTGAAGCTTTATTCTGATGAAGCAGCTGACCACCGTGTCCACCTTCACCTGTCTCTGCCGTCCATCACGACCCTCACTGCTGCAGTCAGACTGAATCTGGTCATGGATGAGAAAGGGAAATCGAGGCTATCATTACTCAAGGTGGCTGCTGGGGGATTGGGGTCCCTGTAATAAGAGCACTGGAAGTCACTTCGGATAAAAGTGTCTGACAAATGTAAATGATTTTTGTAAATCCTTTTTTGTGTCTTGAGCACAAATGCTCAATAAAGCTGCTTATTTCTTCAAGGTACTACTATAATATAAATGCTTATATATATTTCATACATTTTCTATTTGGGGGGTTTAAAGTTAGTTAGTTCATCCAAACATAAATTAAATAATTATTTACTCGCCTCACTGTTCAATCCTTGATTTGTTTTGTTTTTATGAACACAAAAGTTGTACAATATCATACAATATCAGTCGATGGGAGACTGACTTTCAGAAGCTTCATGACATTATTTGATGATGCTTTTAAAGCTTCTGGTTTCATTGACTGATGTTGTATGAACCGAAACAGCAAACCAAACTTGACCAAACTCACATCCTTAGTGTCTTTTGGTTTTTCTCTAGAAGCTCTCGCTGGCTCTGGGCTCACTGAGGATGAAGAGACCACAGCAACATCTGGTCCAGATGAGGCAGTAAGAGGTGGAGTGATGGAGCGTCTCATCCATGGCACTGGACCATTTCCAGGATGCTGCTGTGGACTCCTCTATCCTCACTGCTCACACCAGTCTGCAGACATTTCAGATCATTTTAACAGCACAATGTCATTTGATTTCTATATTAGAAGTAACAGAATGATCTTATTTATATTTTTGTTTCAGGTTTCCCCTTTTTTTCCACAAACGTCACCTTTCCTTGCAGGTCCTGCTCCACCACAAAAGATCTGCAGCAAATGCACAGGAATCAAGAATCAGAAAAGTGCTGTGATAACTCTGTTTGAAATTACAATAATTAAAATAGATTTAAAAGATGTTTTATTCATTTCTGTAGTATACTCACACAAAGCCTTTGATGGCAGCATTCTGCTTTCTGGTGAAGAGGGCTTCATTAGCCGTGTGTGCTCATCTGTCCCTGTAACATCCAGACAAGAGTCAGTTACCTCTGAGATCTGTGTGCTCAAAACTACATTTACATTTTGAGGTAGTTGATGATGCATTAATTATCTTTTTATCCAACACAAAATGTTCCTAAATTTTTCAACAGTACTAATGGACAAATA
>NW_015506120.1:389711-400695 GCF_001515645.1 Sinocyclocheilus grahami | reverse complement strand
TCTGCAGCAAATGCACAGGAATCAAGAATCAGAAAAGTGCTGTGATAACTCTGTTTGAAATTACAATAATTAAAATAGATTTAAAAGATGTTTTATTCATTTCTGTAGTATACTCACACAAAGCCTTTGATGGCAGCATTCTGCTTTCTGGTGAAGAGGGCTTCATTAGCCGTGTGTGCTCATCTGTCCCTGTAACATCCAGACAAGAGTCAGTTACCTCTGAGATCTGTGTGCTCAAAACTACATTTACATTTTGAGGTAGTTGATGATGCATTAATTATCTTTTTATCCAACACAAAATGTTCCTAAATTTTTCAACAGTACTAATGGACAAATACAATAGATTACTTATATTTAGTTGCTTTATGGAAATTTATTTACATTACTTACATTAATCTATTGCAAACAGTGCTGACAACAGTGAATTGTACTAGACAATAACACACATATACATCACTCAGATGTCTACTTCATATCTAGGACCTATTAAACATACTTCTATAAAATTAATATAGAAGATTTTCCTACCAGATATTAAATAGACATTTAGTAATGTATATGGTTTAAAATGTATGTAAATCTACTTTGGAGATGTATGTGTGCTTCCTGGAGCCCCCCTGTTAGCTATACATAATAAAACGTGTTTTTACAGCAACATCACAACTATGCTATACCATTTAGCATCTTTACACTTTCAACAATTTGCTCTAAAGTAGTTCAACAAATGCGAATTTAAAATAAGGAACCGTGTTTTTGGTTTGTAATATGTACATTTGTAAACACACTCATCCAAATGTTCTGCCATGTTCGATTATGACGCATTTTCTTCTTCTTTATGATATATCCTCTCGCGTGGCCTCCTGGGATAGAAAAGTATCCATCGATGAGCACTCAAGAAGCTGGGCAGAAGCAGTAGGACATCCGGGAACTTCTCGACTACTCTTTTATGAATACTAAGGATTCGGACTCAGCTACTGCTTTTCCCCTACTATATAGTAGAGAAGTAGGCGGTTTCAGACGCACTTTAAGTAGACGCGTGTCCGAATCTCGCGAGAATTAGTACGTCACCCAGGTAATTCTCGACTACTCTTTTATGAATACTAGCGATTCGGACATACTTATTCACTCGCCTACTGCTTTTCGCCCACTATATAGTAGAGAATTAGGCGGTTTTGGACGCAGCCCATAACTGTGAAAGTAGCTCCCCCTCCCGGAAGGCGTGTCTTCACACGGCAAAGTGTCCATGGCAGATAACACCCTGGGGATGAGTGATGGAGACAGAGCCGCTGGAGGTGGAGACCCAGGTGTAGCCAAGCAGACAGAGAACTAGGGTGACACCCGATGTCCAGAGGGCCAAGGTGGAGCTAACAGCTTATGCGAGCGAGGCAGAGACGGGAACCCGGAAGACCGCGGCAGAGCTGGAGCGACTGAGGACAATGGTGCAGCCGGAGGGAAGGAGGAGCCAGGTGGAGCCAAAGGGATGGAGGGACAAGGCAAAGCCAGAGGAGTGGAATCCTGTAGCCGAGGAAGGCAGACAGCTGACCAAGGGGGACTGACAGTAACCAGTGGAGGCATGGCTGAGTAACTGGCTGGTTCTAGGAGTGGAGGTGGGAGAGGGAGGCTGGGAGGAAAATTAGAAGAACATGAGCGGGGCAGAACCAGCAGAGATTCAGGAAATATAGGAGAGTCAGGAGAGCTGGGCGGAACCAGCGAAGACTCAGGAGATGTAGGAGACTCAGGAGATGTAGGAGAATTGGTTATCACCTCCCCAAACCAGTCAATTGAATCCACATCAAAAATGTCTGTAAGTTCCTCATAATAGTTTCCAGAGGCCAGTTGCAGCTCACCCTTAGCGTTAGGAGTGTGGGTGGGGCTTTCCTCTAAGCCAGTGGTCACCAACCTTTTTAGGCCCAAGATCCCTGACCTTTATAAAAGACAAGATCTACCTTTTGAAGAATTGATAGAAAAAGACATCCCAGATTGTGCTTCAAATTTGAGGCCTTTTACTTAGTATTTTAATTAGTGATGCGCCGGTCTTAGCTGATTCAGAATTCAGATTTTCTTTTCTCCTTTTGTTGGTTTACTTTTAACAAATAAAACAACCAACAGTGAACTTAAAGGAAATTATTAATTATTGGTTTTATTTCTTGTTTAAAATGCCTCCCAACTGCATTCCTCAAGTCCAACTCTGTTGCTGCCAGGAAGTTGGTCATCACAGCATCTGCCAAATAAGGGAAAAAAAAAGCAAAAAAGCTTGACAATTTTTTACTTTAACTACACTAATTGTGACAGGGAGTCATTCTCTTTTGCTTGGATGCCAACTAAAAACAAAAACGAGATATATGTAGTGTATCACCATTCATTTGTGTTAAAAAAGAGGGAAGCTCTCTGGTAAATGCTGTGTGTTTTATACACATACCTCTGATGACCGAGAACAGTACAGTCTTTTCAAATGCCTCTTTCTGCAGCGGACCACCCCCCTTTATGTTGAATTTGGACATGAGGGAATTTTTATTTAAAATATAATACAGATTGAGGTAGCTCAGTTATAAATTAGGGAGATGACCACAAAATGTTTTCACCTGAATGACTGTTCTTGTTGACATATGAAAGCAATGGATCCAAGCCTATATGAGGAAATTCTAAATTACAAAACTCAAGGTGTTTATCCATTTGTTATAAAAAGGAGCAGAAATATTTCATTTGCAGATGTTCCTCCAGTTTCCAAGTTGATGGTAAGCAAACTACTTGATAACTCCTCTACACTGACAAGTTTTCTCATAGTAAAGTGAGGTATAGTGATACACCAAGACTAGATACTAACAAAAAGTCAATGCTTGTCAAGAAACTATACTTACCTGACTTGAAGCAACTAGCACATTGACAATAACCTGTTTTCCAATTTCAGTTTAAATAGGCCTATTCCTTCATTTGGGCCTTTATAACCTCATTGCAGGTTATTTGTTTAGATTTTAACAATAAAGCTATTTCAATAGATGCAAACTTTATCACATCTCCTCAAAAAACAATGTAAAGTTTAGAAGAAAAGTGGTTGCTGGACAAAAAGAAGGCAGCCAATTTTTATTTTAGAGTTAGAACATTGTGGAACCGGAAAAAAACAAGCTTGCCATTTCAGCTAGATTCTACTGGCCTGGAATGGGGGTGGACATTGATAAATGGGTAAATAGGCTACAAAATATTTTCCTTTTCAACATTGCTGTGAGACATATGAACTGATTATGTTATGGTATGCATTTCTCATGTGCTTATTTCTGAACATCAGGATTTGCAGTGTGCCCAGTGCCAGTTTAGCAGACTGTCCATCAAGCAGGAGCCCAAGTACATCCCAATATGTGTATGTATGCTTGTTGTACACAGATGTGCATGGGTTTTGAGATAGGAAAGTCATGAGGTTACAAAATGTAAATGTATTAATGTTGCTATTTTAATTGTAAGGTGGACAAGCCTCTGGAACAGCTGGGCATGAATTTAGTGGGGAAAGTCACCAGGACCAAAAATGGAAATGAATACATTTGTGTCCTGTTTGACTATTACACAAAAAATAGCCTGTGCTATTCTGAATAAATTTGAGGGTCTCTCACTGCATTAATTTATTTTACAGATTTGGGGCACCAAAGATAATTCTTACTGACCAAGGCACAGAATATGTTAACCAGGTTTGTAGTTTATTGAATGAAGGAAAGAAGAAGAAGAAAAAAAAATCAGTATCCATGAAAATGTTCATGTGTGCATAGGGTTCTAATTTGTACACAACATTTATGGTTCATTGTATATTTATTTTAATGTATGTTTTGCACTCACCACACACGAGGATTGTTTAAGCTTTCAGTGCACACATAAATACAACAACAGCAATATAATAAAAAAAGACAAATATATTAGCATAAATGAGTAAGTATAAGACAGTATAAAACAGAATAGTCAAAGCCTTAAGCATCACATTGAAATCGGTAATATATTTGATTGGGGGAAAAAAAGGAACTCAATTTCAAGTTGAAAAACCTCTCTTCTTAAAACTATTTTAAAGTTTCGGATTAAAGACGGTATTTTGAACCATTTGACTTGCCGTACATCCAGTTGTGCTTCTTGCGCACGCTAGTTCTGATCGTACGTATGGTAACTAGGCAACTACGTAAGAATTGTAGTATGGTTGCGTAAAGGGAAACAGGCATTCCTAGGGAAACAGAATCGACTGCTACAGCCCGGATCTTTTCTAGATGTTGAAAATCCTCTTCAGTTTCTCCAATTCTTCTGAGTGTGTTCACTGTATAAATTAATATGGATGAATCTTTGTCAAAGCTGTGTTTGTTCTATTGTTTGCTCTTTGCTCTTCTTGCGCTGTTTTAAAATCGATTGAGTTTGTAAACACATACAAATGATAAAACTTTTACTCTATTAAATTGTGCAATTAATCCTCTGAACACATGCGTGCTGAACCGTGGACCTAGTCATGGATCACTATCAACTACGATCGGCTCGCCATGTCATGAAATGACACTTATATCTTTGTAGATATTATTGACACTGCGAACATGATGGAATATCATACATCTCACAAGTTATTTTGTCAAAAAAACGACATGAAACCAAATTCAAGGTTATTTGGGATAGAAGTGGGTTACACATAGCCGGACTAGGCCTATATCGCGTCTATACTTAACAGAGACGTTGAAATGACGGCTATTGCTTGCTGGGTAATGAACAGGGTAGCCAGGTTTTCGCAATAAAACTAGTCCAATCGTGTTTCGAGGAGGGTTCCCCTGTAAAAATCGCATTCCGGGGGTAAAATACAAGTTTTTCGGCAGGGATCTTCCAGTAAAATTCACATTCCGGGGGCTAAATATCACGTTATTGGGGTCGCTTCAACCCGCGGACATGAAGAACAACCCGCGGCAACAGTGATAAAGTAGCCCAATTCCGCAGGAAAACCGCAGACTTGGCAACACTGCTTATGAACTGCCCACAATATAGCGTTTCCTTGTTTACCGCTGTAAACAAAGCAGAGCTGCGCTTTATACGGAGGAGAAGAAAATGCCATTGCCATCGAAACTTTTCTCAAGACAGTTCCCTTCAGTGATACATTAATATAACTTTTGTACTTATTTTACTGTTATTTTCGGGATCTACTGGGACAGTGATAAAGATCTACAAGTTGTTCGCGATCGACAGGTTGATGACCACTGCTCTAAGCCATCGATCTCCACTAATACTCCCTCTGTGAAGCTCGTTGTTGCCGGCTCGCACACCTGGTCAGACATATTGTGAGACTCGGGCTCCAGGGAGATAACAGACTCAAGTGCATCCTCTTGCGCTGGCTCTTTTGTCACGATGGTGGGCTCTGGTAGAAGCTCCATACAGCGGGTTGATGGCTGGCTGGGCTTTGGGTCGGGAGTGAGTCTGGTGACTTCCTTCACTGGGCCGCTGGTAAAAGGCGATCCACAGTTCATTAGCACCCACTCCACAAATGCGGTGAAGCTCCCTTGAGGACCATGCCCGGAAAGCTTATCCTTTGTGGCAGTGTTCAGTCCCACATTATAAAACGTGCATAGGCAACTGTTTAATGCATCAGGTATGCTCTATCTAAAAAAATCCCTTGTGTGGTCCTCTAGGGAGTGATCCCGCTGCTCGAGCAGTAGGAGCTGGACAGTAGGCAGGCGCGATTCCAGGATTTTTTTAATGGGGTGGCACAGGGGGGACCAGGGACCAAGAACCAGTCAGGGGGGGCCCATGGAAAAAGTCATGTGCACCAACACAAGTGGGATGACAAAAATGTCACGACAGGAAGAAACGTAACAATGATTTCTATTTTAAGTGGTGCTGGTGCATCGCGGCTGAATAACATAACTAAGCACAAACTCTAAGGAGCTTTCAAGATACACTAACATATTTCAATATATAGTGTATATATATATATATATATATATATATATAGAGAGAGAGAGAGAGAGAGAGAGAGGCCTATAATTATAATGTAATACTTACAATGAACAGAGACGTGTGCTGTGTCCCAATTCGCATACTATCCGTCCTAAATAGCATTCGAAATTAGAATTTGTATTTTCCAAATCGTAGTATGTTGAAATGAGTATTCCAAAGGTACCCGGATAATTTACTGCTTCCAGTAGAAATTCGAAGTGCAGATCCGTGCACACTCTAAAGGCTAATATTGCCCACAACACATTGCGCGGTGGACGAGGATTCGATTAGAACTACAAACATGCATGAAATGTGTTACAAAACTACAAACATGGCGGATTTGCAAGACTGACGGACAGGTAGAGAAAGGGGTTTGAGTGATAAATAATCAATATCTAACCGGTTGAAAAAATATTTATTTAATGTTATCCGCATTATATTTCATCTGCAGCAACACTGTGAACTTTATAATGATACATTTAGTCATTAACTTTTTAATGCATCATTACGCAAACATATGAGTAGAGTTCTCTGCATGATAGACCAGCGACTGGTAGATCAAAGTACCTCTTCATTTCTCTCCAATACAGCGAAATATGGATAATGTTAACTTTGACAAGATGATTGACATGGCAGTTTAAACTATGACAAGATGCACATAACTAAGCTATTCTGCTACATGCTTTTTTCTTCAAAAAAAGAGTACATACTTTTAGGGCATAGTATAAGTAGGCGAATTGGGGCGCAGCAGTGGTCTGCAGCCTGCGAAATCGCACTTCTTTTGTTTGAGCTGTGTAATTAACAGCACTCTAATCCAATGGCGTTGAGTATTGTGTAATTGACAGCAATCCAATGCCGTTGAGCATTGTGTAATTGACAGCACTCTAATCCAATGGCGTCGTAAATATACGTGAAGTAATTGGCAGTGAACCAGCAGGGGCAGTTTTAGGATTTTTTTAATGGGGTGGCACAGGGGGGGACCAAGAACCAGTCCGGGGGGAGAAGTGGGATGACATAAAAAAGGCACTGCACAAGTGCCTTTAATCTTTGAAACAACAGGAAGGAACATAACATAACAAGTTTTATTTTAAGCGGTGCTAGTGCATTGCGGCTGAATAACACAACTAAGGACAAACTCTAAGGAGCTTTATATATATATATATATAGGCCTATAATTATAATTTAATACTTACAATGAACAGAGACGCAGTCTGCAGCCTGCGAAATCGCAAGGGGGGTCTAAGCATATTTTATGGGGGGCCGGAGCCACCCCATGCCACTCTTTTAGACACATCCCTGTGAACTATTCAGAAGTTTGGGGTCTGAAAGATTTTTTTTAAAGAAATATCTCATGCTCACAAACATAACTTTTCTTATTTGAATATATTTTAAAATCAAATTTATTTCTGTGATGGCAAAGCCAAATTTTCAGCAGGCATTACTGCAGTCTTCCACACTACATGATCCTTCAGAAATCATTGTAATATGCTGATTTGGTGCTCCAGAAGCATGAATAGAAGTTCAAAAGAATAACATTTATTTGAAATATATATTTTTTCTTGCTAGCCAGATATTTGAATAAAGTGTATATAAACATTTGCTATAAAAGCCCCCAAATGAAGATAAGTTATTAGTCATTACAGCTGGTTTGTATTATATTTCACTATCATTGAACATAAGCTCCTCACTAGCCCTTTTTATTATATGATGTACGTAAGACATTAAAGACATTAAACACTGTAAATTATACCCTTTTGCATGTCATTTTAATGATGTCTAGATCGATGATGATGTCTAGGATTCAGGATTTCTGGTTAAATCTGAAAATTCTGTCCTGAGCATTTAATGAAACCCCTCTTTTAAGTAGATAAAGCACATATGAAAGTGTCAGGACTGAAATAGAGAGCAGTGGAATGTGTCTGAGCTGACAGTACTGCATTCAGCAGTCAACCTCCTCTCTCTCTGGCAGTTGGGGCCCATGGAGGGAGCCACTTAGATACATGTCACCATGTATGTGACATGTGACATTCTGCTCTCAACATCCCAGCAGGGGAGTCCCTAATCAGACTGCAGAATGAAGAATTTGTGGGGGCGACTACAAAGCCTGAGATGTATTCCAATTTCAGCTACTTGGGAGCGAGATGGACTGTTCTCTATGGCTCACTAAAAGCATACAAGGTCTTTTTTTTAATTCAAGAGGACCATACTGATGGTTTTGGTAAAATGTAATCGAGATGAGGGGATTTGTTCTATAACTGCAAGATTCCAAATTTGCCTGTCAGTTGAAATGTTATTCATCTCATTTATTACTGAACAATCACAGATATCTTTTGCATGTCTTGTTTTGTTTACTTTATTCCAGCCCTTTATGCTTTTTGGCACAATAATGCATTTAATGCATTGACAAAGAATCATAGTATTTAAACAAAATATTTTTAAGAAATATTTTTGGCGAGTGAATTTGATTTGGTTTTATTAGTAAATAACCAAAGTTTACAATCCCTGAATCCCAACATGTTTAGCATATAATTAATTGTAATTTAATTTTAATTTCATGCAGAATCTCTTTGGGATTTTTAATGCACTTTAAATGAGACAATAACTGAACAAACACCTTCATAATTAATTAACTGCTTCAAAAACAAATGTGTGCACTTAGGCCTCTAAGTTATTTTTCTCTCTCTTTAATTAGTATAAATTAGATGCGAGTAAAAAGCTCAGTATACCCACGAGGGTTTGTGTTAAAATGACTGAGCATTCATTTGTGTTTTATCATTTTAGCTTTGAGACCCGAGGCCTCTGACTGTCAGGAGCCTCGATCTGAGGGGCACCCAAAAATAAGACATTAATGTAGATAAATTAACAAATAAAACAAGTAATATTGATGCAAACGGACAAACAGTGCTTGAATGCGTGCCAATAAAAATATAATAAAATACAAGTGATCAATTAAAATAAAAAGTTGCATATGAAGGGCATACTGTAATTACAAAATAAATAAAGAAATTATGTCTAATACTTAGACATACTTGTGAATCCATCCTTGGCTGAACATATAAACTGTTAACACTGTGCATGAAGGGAAGAATAAAAACCACAGTCATATTATTGTGATATTCTTTCAGCTTTGTTCAATGATTGCTAATGAGAAGAGAAAAGAAAGGAAAAACAAAAACAAACCGATACATCATGTGTATAAAACCATTTTGAGACTGAATATTGAATGTTCCAGCCTGATTTAGATCCATACTCCAGTGTATTGTTCTGCCCTGTTGAGTTTGAAAAATGCAATAGCATTTGGCAGAATCTGTTTTTTTAACCACTGGAGACAAACTGCAATTATGCTGAATTCCCAGGACAAACTGGTACATCAACTTTTTTACAATATTGTTTAATGCTCAATGGTCAATAGATATGTCGTGTGGTGCAATTATATATGTGTCTCTTGGTAAGTCGTATATTGTCTTTTTAATTAACAGTAATCAGGGTAATAATTATACTTAATTTTATATAAATTGAGCTATAAACTATTGTAATTTTAAAGATATATCTAGAAAAGAATCCATATTTTAAAAACGTGACAGTAAAGATATTTATAATATTACAAAACATTTCTATTTCAGCATTTTTCAACATTCAATGGCGACAAAAACAAATGAATCCCACACACTATCAGTAATTGCAAATGTAACAAAAATTAGATTTATTCACAACGTTTCTGTCCAATGACCTTCATCAGGCATATACAGACAAACTATTACTAAATGATCCAATTTAAAATCAACACATGACAAATCACTACAATGCACAGATACATTATCACCAGGGATTGAAATTAACTTTTTCACTCACCAGCCAATTTGGCTAAAAAAAATTTAAGTTACCGGCCATTCATAACTTCTACTAGCCAAAAAAATAAATAAAAAGACAGAAATACACCAACAGTTTGGGGCCGTCTACACTGGGCGTGACAAAGTGACCGTTGCAAATCATTTTGTCAGTACTAGGGGTGTGCGATATTGACAAAAAATTATATCTCAATATTTTCTTTTTATCTTTTCTTTTTATATGATTTTATCGATAAAGATAATTAGACGATATTTTGCTGAGTGTGTTATTGTGCTGATATCTTAAGGACTACCGTGGACAGCTAACTCCTAAAGTTTTTGATATTCTTCATATTCTGTGTGGTCAGTTCACAGCAGTGATAGAAATGAATCTTTTCCAATAAGTTTAAATAGATTTTTAACTTGTATGGGCATTCTTACCTTTATAAAGCCAGTTTTTTCTAAAAGTGTACATCATCTTTTGAGTCAAATTCTTACATTTAATCAGTCAATTATAATAATAATACATTTAGGCTGTTACTAAACAAATTAAATCAGTATCAATACAATGTATCTTTGCAGAAGTTGCATATGAAGTGGCATTTAGATGCATTTACACATGTTAATGCAGCTTAGAGTGACATGGAATGCTTTAAACTGCAGTTACAAATGCATAAATAATGTTTTGATATTTAAAACATGAAATGTTGAATACTGATATTTGAAATTATTTTAAAAAATGAAAAGATACTTTAAATGTGAAATTAACACTGCCAGTAGGTGGCAGCAAGTCACTGTTAAGTGAGTCATTGCGATTGAACAGGATCATTTACACGGTTGAGTCATTCAGAAACAAAACCATGTCATGTTGCTCAGAGACGCACAACAGTACTGTGGCTGTGTTTGGAATGTTTTTTTTTGTTGGCGAAATAGCACAGAAATAGCACAAAAACAGCCAATATGGTGTCTAAAACATAAGTCTCTTGATATTAACTTATTGTTTATTGAACTGTTGTATAAAATAAATATCACATTTGTAACCATGCTGATTTTTTAAGAAAAAACGGCACTCGTCGTGTGATATAGATTAACTATATGAATTGATATAAATATATACATTTTCTGCCTCCTTATCTTGAATTATGTGATCATTCTTAATGCATATTAATAGACTGAATCATGCAGTGAAAGAACCACTCTAAATGCGCACGCGCACTAAA
>NW_015506120.1:380762-388620 GCF_001515645.1 Sinocyclocheilus grahami | reverse complement strand
AATATCACATTTGTAACCATGCTGATTTTTTAAGAAAAAACGGCACTCGTCGTGTGATATAGATTAACTATATGAATTGATATAAATATATACATTTTCTGCCTCCTTATCTTGAATTATGTGATCATTCTTAATGCATATTAATAGACTGAATCATGCAGTGAAAGAACCACTCTAAATGCGCACGCGCACTAAACCCTGCGTTGGTCTAACCAGACTTCATCACGTCGCGTATGCACGTCTCTGTAGGTGTGTTTTGTTTAGCTTTTGCAATATACTTGATAATGTCATGATGTCTCACGAGTTCAGTATTTGCGCTAAACCTGCGCAGATTTGGCCTGCATGAACTTCCCCAAGAAATTAATGAGTGAACATAATTTACGAAAAGTAATCCGGCCGCCAAATTGGCTAGTGATTTGACAGGGTTACCCGCCACAGCTGATTTTTACCCACATTTGGCGGGTTGGCGGGTGTTAATTTAAAACCCTGATTATCACCAATCACAATCAGTGACGTAATACATCAATCTCTGTAAAAACATTTCTATATTACCCCTTCTTGGTGGCACGCTAAGTTTTCTGTACTGCAAAAAAGCATAAATAGGAGACATCATGATTCAAAGAAAGAAAATAAACTACAACAGGAAAAATAGAAAAGTACAGGTAAAAATGTTAAACATGATTTAAAAGTTTGCCATTTTTTCAATGCTAAATAATTTTATTATGCAGTACTAAACCACAAGCAAGCTACTTTTACTAGTAAAATAGTTGACTATTAAAATAATTATTTATATAATTTTAATAGTCAACTATTTTACTACCATTTTACAATATTTTTTAAATATAAAATGTTGTAATTCCATTTGGTGCCAACAGTATTTGGGAAACCTGGGGGGGGGTATTGGAGTGGTGTAGAAATTACATGCTTTACCTTCAGGATTATTAAACATTAATAATCAAAGTTACAGCAAACAAATACAACCACAGGCATTGAGGGGTTTTTTTAGTCCCTAGTTTTTAAAGGAACACTCCACTATTTTTAAAAATAGGCTAATTTTCCAACTCCCCTAGAGTTAAACAGTTGAGTTTTACCGTTTTCGAATCCATTCAGCCGATCTCCGGGTCTGGCAGTAGCACTAAGGGAAGTACTCAGAGCATCTGCACGTTGGAGATGGAGGTGAGTCCCACACTCTCTCGCTCAGTCGGAACCAGTGGTCTACAGCTGGAAACTCCGACGGTTCTCCTGTCCACGGGAAGAGCGGGGGCTGGTAACTGAGTATGCACTGAAACGGCGTGAGGCCGGTAGTGGTCTGTCTCAGGGAATTCTGTGCATACTCGGCCCAAGGGAGGAAACGGCTCCAACGGTGTTGGTCGTCGTGACAGTATGCCCGGAGGTAACACCCAAGTTCTTGGATCTTTCGCTCAGTCTGGCCGTTTGTCTGGGGATGGTAGCCTGAGGATAAGTTGACCGTGACCCCTAGTAGCCGGAATAATGCCCTCCAAACGCGGGAGATAAACCGAGGTCCCCTGTCGGAGACAACATCCTCGGGGATTCCAAAGTTTCTGAAGACATGTGTGAACAAACTTTCTGCAGTGTCGAGAGCAGTTGGAAGTCCTTTGAGGGGGATTAGTTTACAGGCTTTGGAAAAACGATCTACGACTACCAAGATGCAGGTATACCTGTCTGAGCTGGGTAAGTCAGTCACAAAATTGATTCCCAGATGAGACCAGGGTCGATGTGGGATCGGCAGGGGCACTAGCTTGCCTACGGGGAGGTGACGAGGGGTCTTGGACATGGCGCAGACTGAGCAACTGTGGACGTACCTGATGATATCACGGGTCATACTGGGCCACCAGTACAGAGCTTGGAGGAGCGAGAGGGTCCGTTGGCTGCCTGGGTGTCCAGAGCCCGGTACATTGTGAACTGAGCCCAGAAGGGATTGTCGTTTGGAAGCGGGCACATACGTTTTCCCTTCTGGGCCTCCCGGCGGAGCAGGTTCGGTAAGAGTGGCGGCTTGAATGTCCTCGTCGATGTTCCATTGAATGGGGCTTACGATCAGGGCTGGAGGGAGAATGGGCTCAGGATCAGAGGGTGTGTCTGGAGAGTGCATGCGTGAGAGGGTGTCGGCATTATTGTTACGATTCCCGGGTCGATAGGGGATGGTGAACTGAAACCTGGCGAAGAACAATGCCCAGTGGGCTTGGCGAGGGTTAAGTCTCTTGGCTTTTCTGAGGTATTGAAGATTCTTGTGGTCGGTAATTACTGTGAACGTATGGTTTGCTCCCTCCAGCCAGTGCCGCCACTCCTCCAGGGCGAGTTTGATAGTCAACAACTTCCGGTTGCCGGTGTCGTAATTCTGCTCCGCTGGGGTCAGTTTCTTCAATTGTGTCAATAGCTGCTGAGTAATATTATGGTAATATTGAAAATAATTTTAAACCAGTGCTGTGTCTTTGCTATGTATTTGTTTTCTTCACACAAGCAGAAAAAAATCTGATTTTTAGATTATCCATTTTTTTTAGTCTGAAAGAAAGAAAGAAAAGGTCAATGATCACTTTCATAAAAGAATCATTCAGCACTGCTTTCAATTTTAGAGAGGTTTATGCTTTGCTTCACTGTCACAATGCATCTTACATATTGAGTATTTTATTTAAAACCTTGGATGAACTGATTTACAATATGAAGTGTACTGTACAATGTGCACATTTTAACTGCAGCACCTCTGTTTCAGTTGAGCACCTACTCAAAAGAGATACAACAGTATTATGTAACTCTGAAACTATTGTGATATGTGATTAATCTATCTTATACTGTTGGGGTGCATTGCAGTGTGTCTGAATAGAAGAACTTAGAAAAGAGCTTCTGTTGTCATACGAATATCTGTATATTGTTATTTGATGTTGCATTTTAAAATAATTGGTGAACTGATTACATATCATATAAGTTTTTTTTCTTGCAGAACATACAAAGAAAGATCATTGCGTTAGAATCATTAAGACATTCAAAAAGTCATTAATTTGAACTGCAAAGGTTAGGAGATGTGAAGACCACCGTAAAGTGCTGTTTTGAGGAGCACTTATGACTCATTATTGAGCCACTTGTCAATTGCTGTAGTCACCCCATGAGTTTTCACACTCGGTAGACCAGCGATCTCTCCTCCGACAAATCAAGACCCATTCAGCTGGAAACAGCATCACCTATACTGTGTACTAAAAGTGCAACTTCTACAAGACCATCAAGGTCCAAAATGACTTCATCCACTTGATGAACAGTTGAGCCTACAACCTTGAACTATATAGAGCAAAATGCTTAGAGAACAGTTGAAATAGATTTGTCTATGCCGATGATATGAACAATGTGTACACTACCAATCAAAAGTTTGGGGTTGGTAAGATTTTTTAATATTTATAATATTTATATTCTATTAATATGTCTCTTATTTCACATCAATGCTGCATATTACAATTTATAGTACCTGTTTCATATTTTAATATATTTAAAAATGTACAGTAATGTAATCTTATGTTGAATTCATTATTTTATTTCACTGTTTGTCCATCATGGTTTACAAAATAATAATAATAATAATAAAGAATAAGAAATGTTGATGCATCTATTTAGAAAGGGTTTTCATTTATTTTCATATGTGTTGTGCAAAGTTTCATACATGTTAGTTAGAGATATTTTGTGCCCCTGCCCCTTTAAGGCAGGGCACGCTTGGGTAAAGTAACCCCTTATTTACATTGCACGAGTCTGCAGCGCGTTACGCCTCCGACAAGGTTTTGTTTTTGTCCACATGGTGCCAACTCACACCAGGAGCATTTCAGAAGTGACAGGATTCGCAAGACCACATGAGTTGCGTGTCCGACAGATTTTTTTGTGTTCTAACATTGGTAAGTTGGCTAAATGTTTGTTTTGTCCAGTTTAATTCTGTTTATTGTTGTGCTTTTTTGCTATGTCCTACTTTGTTAGGCTACAAAGTTAACTTAAAAGTCCAGTTATGAATGACAAGGATAAAAGATTTGTAGCTGTGTACATTTGTCTTGTATATATATTTCACATACCATTTCTGGCCTCCTGGCAAGGATATAGTGATGTGAAATACGATTGGGAGTCTGCACAGGGTGTTTATTTTGAAATTGACATGACTTTTTAACTTTTATTTTGTATTTACTGTGCGGCTTGGATGCGGTGTTCGTCAAAAATAGGCTATCGCCTACCTTTAGCAAAGCAGTGCGGAGAGCCGATTCTGGGCCGCTTCTGAAACGTGACGCGGCGCAGCTGGTGTAAACACAAGCATTGACTGGAGTGGCTGCGATCAGCTCCGGTGGCCGCGTCGGAGCCGTAATGCACCACAGATGTGTGCAGTGTAAA
The DNA here is from genome assembly GCF_001515645.1 of Sinocyclocheilus grahami. Classification (NCBI taxonomy): domain Eukaryota; kingdom Metazoa; phylum Chordata; class Actinopteri; order Cypriniformes; family Cyprinidae; genus Sinocyclocheilus; species Sinocyclocheilus grahami. The sequence continues at coordinate 384,249 of NW_015506120.1, read as the reverse complement.
TAAGGGGTAAGAAGAAGAAGCCAGTGGTAGCTGTGCATGTTTGGCTATTCATACTGTTATGCCGATGCTTTTGATTAAAAAAAGAAATGTGAATTATCACCATGGTAACCCATGTTTTATTTATGTTATCCACAATGAAGAGACTGGAGCATTCGCAGCACAAAATAAGGGTTACAGACTGGCGGCAGCGGTGTTCAAGTTCAAGAGTTTCTAGAAGTTTCTCGGCTAAAGCGTTCAACTAAGACGGCACATTTTTTAATGCTCTGTGAAGCGTACTGGTGTATACACAGTGACCAGTCATCAGTTTAATTAAAGTGGATGACTTTACCATTCGCTTCGTTACAAGTTCAACAGCAACTACACAGTGAACATCTCTACTGATTCTTGCATGCTTCCCACATGTGCTTCGTTCCAAAATGAGAGTGATGATGATGAATCGTGATAGAGCACACGACTTCTGAAAATCGCACTAAAAGATTGCTGTATTTTAAAGTCAATCTTACATCATGTTTTCATAGAGACGTTAGGGATTCTTTGCAGTTAAGGCCTGTGCTGATGCACAAACGCAAGATTTGGCGGCCATTTTGTCTACAAGGTTGAGTGGAGATGCTTTAACTCACTGGCTCTCCCTGTCTCCTGACATTCAACAGAACTATGAACTGTGTGTTGAATAATGTTTTTGGGAGGAAACAATTTTTGCTACATTTTCAAACTTTTGTGAATGCCAGACCACATATGCCCAAAGAACCTTTGGAAGTATTTTGCAGCTGAGATCACAAGACTAGTTTTGGAAGCATTTCCAAATCATGGTGAGTCTGCCATTGCCATGAAAAGATTTAGATGGTTCATAGCTGGTCTTGACCCTGTTCTCCAATTAAAATGTCAGATGAAGCGTTAGCCATTGCTTGTAACTGGGAAAAAACACAGGATGTTCTCAGACTTTCACTTCTTGCCCCTCTCAATCAAAAGGCCAGCCTGTCACCAAACTCATCTACAACCTTACCCAGTGAATCGCTTTCAGCTATGGTGTCCACAAAGACCAAATCACCTGGGGACATTTCATCCTAAATCATGACTGCAGTAAAGCAATTAACTGCTGATGTTAAGACTCTCAGGATGGAAGTGAGTCAATTGAAGAGACAACACACTTCTTCTGGACAGAGACGCTACTCACCTGAACGTGGTAGGGACAAGCATCGTTACTTTCCACTCTCATCTCCGAGGAGATATCCTTTGTCACCTGCATCATCTCCACATCGTCAAGATGAGCCTTACTCCTCCATCCACCATTGATTGTCACGTCAGCCCATATTCGCCTTATCAAGATCATTACATCAGCCCAGCTTCACATATTCAAGATAGTCATATCAGCACTTCTCCACATCATCGAGATCTTCATATCAGCCCACCTACACATCATTGAGATCGTCACGCCAGCCTGTCTCCACATTATGCTGCGGAAGAACCCGATATTGGTAAGCTTTGCCCCTGAAAGCAAACCTCAGGAACTTACTGTGTTGAGGAAGGATGGAAACATGGGTGAATGCGTCTTTCAGATCTATCGTGACAAACCAGTCCTCAGACCTGATTTTAGACACGACCTGATTGAACGTGAGCATTTTGAACAGATGCAGATCTAGAATTGGATGCAATCCCCCATCCTTCTTTGGAACAATGAAGTACCGACTGTAAAACCCGGACTCTCTGTCGCAAAGAGGGACCACCTCGATGGCCTCCTTCCTCAAGAGAGTGTCTACTTCTTGTTCCATGACCAGAGCCTGCTTGGGACCCACCAGAGTGGGAAACACCCCGTTGAATAGAGGTGGGCGAGACCCGAACTGAATCTTGTAACTTCTTTGTACAATGCGCAGGACCCATTGTGACACATTTGATCAACACATAGATCGGTGCCCTGAAGCGGAGGACTGGCAGAGAACGATCGCTCTAGCTGAGAGATGCACTCGCTGAAGACCGCTGTGCCCTGAATCACCGGGGGTGGCAGGGTTAACGAGTCTGTGCTATGCGAAAGGCCGCGATAGGCCATGCTAAACGAAAGGCTGTTATAGGCCATGCTATGCGAAAGGCTGAGATAGTCTGTGCTATGTGAAAAACCGCGATAGGCCATATTATACGAAAGGCTGAGATAGTCTGTGCTATGCGAAAGGCCACATTAGACCATAGTATGCGAAAGGCTCTGATAGTCCGTGATATGCGAAAGGCCACAATAGACCATGCTAAACAAAAGGCTGTGATAGGCCATGCTATGCGAAAGGCCGCGAAAGGCCATGCTATGCAAAAGGCTGTGATAGTCCGTGCTATGCGAAAGGCCGCGAATGGCCATATTATACGAAAGGCTGAGATAGTCTGTGCTATGCGAAAGGCCTCGATAGGCCATACTATATGAAACGCTGAGATAGTCTGTGCTATGCGAAAGGCCGCGGTAGGCCATGCTAAATGAAAGGCTGTGATAGGCCATGCTATGTGAAAAGCCATGATAAAAGAAAGGCTGTGATAGTCTGTGCTAGGGCTGTGTATCACCAGCAAAGTCACGATACGATACGTATCACGATACATAGGCCACTGTAACGAGAACCATTTGCATATTCAGCAGATCTACACCTGAGGGAAACGTCAGATTCTTAGTTCAAACACGCCTTGGTAAAAAGGTGCAACTGATACCTACTGCATCAATTAATAAGACTAAGTTTGATACTTGCAAGTCTCATCTGTCTGAAAGAGATTCCTGATGCAATCTTAAGGCCCAAGATCTTGCTGAAGTTGGTTGATGAAAAAGAACCAGTTTGAGTCAGAGAATCTTGGTGAAATGGAAAGGTCGAGGCCGAAGCCTGGCACGAGCTTAGGGTTTCCGGGTGCGTTTTTCTCACATCCTCTCAGAAATAAAACAAAACCACCAACTCCGGGAGGGTCCCTGGTGTGGGCCTTTAAGGTCGGAAAAGAGTCACGCCTCTCAAGGTGGGCTTGTCCAATGAGAGATACAGAAATTCCAAGCGGAAGGTGGCAATTACTGGAGGGCTTTATGACCCTATTTGGCCTTTTTGATGCCCCTCCTCAGGTTAGCCCTGGATTTGCTGTAGGCCTGAGCATCATCTGATCTGAAGGCAGCGTTGCGGGCTTTCAGCAGGAGTCGCACCTCCTTGTTCATCCATGGCTTCTGATTAGGGTATGTTGTGATCTGTTTCTCTGTTGTAACACTGTCAATGGTGGTGTTGATGTAATCCATTACAGAGGAGGTATAGATATCAATGTCCGTGTGAGAGCCACAGGCAGCCTGAGAAGCAAACATACTCCAGTCCGTGTATTGAAACCTGTCCTGAAGTAAAGAGTCTGCTCCTGTTGGCCATACTTTGATGGTCCTCACTGATGGCTTCACATGGTTGATGAGGGGTGAATACTTAGGGGTGAGAAACAAAGAAAGGTGATCAGACTGTCCCAGGTGGGGGAGGGGGGTCGCGATGTAAGCTCCATC
>NW_015506120.1:368200-380588 GCF_001515645.1 Sinocyclocheilus grahami | reverse complement strand
TGTAGCGTCCGGCTAGCTCAATAGCATTATTGGGTACGTCGCTGTGTAGCCACGTTTCTGTGAAAACCATGACGTTGCAATCCAAAAGTCTCTTACTGTGGGTGATGCAAAGTCGTATCTCGTCCATTTTGTTCACCAATGACCGCACATTAGCGAGGAAAATGCTGGGTAAAGAGAGCCGGAGCGGTGTTAGTGCCATTTCTAACTATTGGCAGAGCTGGCAGCTGACCTCTGCATTATGAAGGGCCTCCATAACTGTACCACAGTACAATAATGGCATATGTTTCATATTTACATTGTGCACTCCCCACCAGGTACAATATCCTGATTGTTTGCATCTTGTTTTTAAGCCCATAAATAATAATCTACTTGTTCTAATCAATTTATATTGTAATGTACTCATTCTAATATATTTAAAAAATAATTTACATTGCTGGTAGGTTATCATTGCACAAATTAACACACTCTCTACAATAAAAAAAAAAATTAGAAGAGTTCTAAACTAAGGCGCTGTCTTCACTGTATCTAACGCACACATGCTCAAGGCTGATTTATACTCGACGCGTCCGCAGTGCGGTCAAATATGACGTCAAATATGACGTCATCGCGGTGTTGGCGGAAGTTCGCTTTGAGTGCGTGCGACGTCGTTTTGCATGGCGGTGTGCACAACTTTTTTTAGATTACATCTCTTTATATCAGGCAACCCAGTTGTGTTCCTCTGCGTCCAGATTAAACCTTGTTGTAGCCTATATATTAATTCTTTTTTAGAAACCTCGCAATTTTCTACTCAATTTTAAACGTTGTAAAATTTTAAACAAACTAAGCGGTCCACTGCTGCACACGTGCCGCAATATCGATACAGGGCCAGCTGTATCGATACTCGTATCATCAAATCTCTGTGACGATACATCGTCGTATCGATATTTTGAACACAGCACTAGTCCGTGCAATGCAAAAGACCCCGAAAGGCCATGGTAAACGAAAGGCTGTGTTAGGCCATGCTATACGAAATGCTGTGATAGGCCATGCTATGCAAAAGGCCATGCTATGCAAAGGGCTGAGATGGTCTGTGCTATGCGAATGGCCACAATAGGCCATGCAACAAAAGGCCGTGATAAGCCAATAATGAGAATAAACAATAAAAGCCATGATATGCCAATTATGTGAAGGGTCACTAAGGCCAGATTACCTAAAACAATAATCAGTCTTACCTAATGGCCACGATAGGCCGTGCAACACGAATGGTCACGATATGCCAGTTTTGTGAATAAACAATGAAAAGCTATGAAAGGCCAATTATGTGAGGGGCTACGATATGCCGGGTTATAAAAATTATAATATTCAGTTTTACCTGATGGCCACAATATGCCGTGCTATGCAAAGGATACGATAAGCCAACTATGTGACTAAAGCGATGAAATATGATTGGCCAATTATGAGAAGGGAAGTAGTTGTGAAGTCTGAAGCCAAAGATTTAGTAGAAAAACGAATAAAACCACCACCAGTAGCTAGCTAAGAGAAACATACTAAACTTTATGACGAAAGAAGGCATAAATATTAATATTTATAAACAGACTGTTCACCATTAGGCCAATTAAAACAGAAAGTCAACGCTTGTCATTTAACATAACAGCCACGATATATCAGTCATTTGGCGGGTCCGAGATTCATGAATAATAATAGTCAGACTTACCAGATGACCATAATGAGCAGAGTTATGTGAAAGGCCATGATAGGCTGTGTAATGTGAAGGCCACGATAGGCAGAGGTTCATAAACAATAATAGTGAGACTAGCTTGATGACCACAATGAGCAAAGTTATGTGAAGTGCAGCGATAGGCTGTATAATGCGAAGGCCAAGAAGGCCATGTTATACAGAGGCCATGATAGGCCATGTGATATGAAGGCAGCGATAAGCCAAGTAAGACCAAAGCCAATAGATTTGAGGAAACAGAATGAAACCACCATCAGAAGCCCCAAAGATAAACATGCCTTGTGATTATAGCTTAAAGATGCCTCCTGAGCATTAAGCCAGATCTTACCTAGACCTCAAGTGGGAGAATGACCATGTGTGCATCACCTTGACAGAGACTACATTAGTAGTAGCACCAGTCCAAAAGAATAACCAGCGTAAAGATGAGGTGAGAGCCACGGTTCTCTGCATCTGCAGTCATGGGATTCTAAACGACTGCATTGTGATAGAAAATGTAGAAGTTAAGTTTTAACAGAAAGGCTCAGAAAAGCATAAACACCTTTCTCAACCTGAAAAAGAAAATGTAAGGATACACAACGAGAAGACTCAAAAGTCGTAAAACTTACCCCATTCCAGGACAAGGTATCCAGAGATTGTTGTAGTAGAATAAACGCAAATAAAACATAATAACTGAAGGAACATAAAGACAAAAACATGAGATTAAGACAACAGATATCTTAAAGTGTGCTAGACATAGGATATTTTCACAAAAAGGTAGAATGCAATTATCAGTCTTTTTCAGAGTAAACTATTACATAGGCCTATAATAATAAATGCCACATAACAAATTTGTTGTTTCAAACACTGAATTCTTTAAATAATATATTTTGCTGGAAAACATGTATGTAAATACTTCTCATTAAAGTAAAATATACTGAAAATGGTCTATGGTCGTGTTTCTATTAAACACACTTTAAAGGTGGCAACTGAGCTTGCAAAGATAGATTGTGCAGCATTATGCGTCATGCACTCTGATCTCAGTAGGCCTACTCTATCTTACCAATAATATGAGCAAATGATTACTTAATTAGATTTTTTTTAAATATAAATTGCACCAAGCCAAATCGCAACATATGTATAAAATTATCATAAACCAAGCACTTTGTCTTAAACGTGTGTGAATAACCTTGCAAAAATGATAACTTCTATGTCCAACTGCCACAAGAGCATAAAACAATATGAATACTTATCATGGTGTAGGCAGATATAGTGATGAAGATGGAATACTAAAGAAGACTAGCAGCTGTGTTTTTGATAGCAGGCCTGGAGTCTTCAATGAAAGATTACATGAGCGTTCAGGCGAAAATATAATTTGATGACTGAGCAGCGCCGGCGCGACAGTTCGGCGAGCACTCGGAATGACAGCGGACATGAACTCAAAAGCTCCGCCAATGTTTCGCATTCTCTGCCATGAAAACACCGCGACACCAATTCGTTGCACGATAACAACGATAAAGCGTGCATCTTGAAAGGAATGTCAAACTCGCAATCGTTCACAAGAAAACAAACTTCAGACTATATGCAAGTAACCCCGGGGAAAGTTGGGCAATAAGTGATGTTTACAAACAAATTTCGGGAGGCGCACGCACAGATTATTAACACGGCCAGTTCATCATTAGTGATTACACCATTTATCCAATCAGCACAAGAGAAAACTCCCATAAATAACCAAGTACGCCCTACCTTCGTTATCTCTCGACTCTCAGCATTCGGTTCGCTCCTTTTGCTTTTACCACAGACCCAATTTCCCATCCAACGAAAAAAGACCTATACTGGGGATTTTTCAGATCCTCAGCCGCAATTAGCCGGCCCCATGATCACTCCTTCTCCACCAGACACGGCCGCCGGGCACCCGGTGTCATCATGGCCGCTGCTCTTCTCGTCAAGCCACACGCTCTGGCCAATAGACCGTGCAAATCCCCGAGCTCGCCTCGCTCGACACTACCATCGTCCCGCACAAGCCCCGGCTCCCCTCGAAGCGCTGGGCCGTAGCAGCAGCAGGCCTTCAACGAGCCTGGGCCGCACCCCAGATCTCACACTCGCTTCCCGCTGCGGATCAGCCTTTCACCGCGGCTCTTCCGGCCATACGCAGCCGGGCCTCCAGCTCCCCCAGCAGACGCTAGCTCAAGGCTTCCTCCACGAACGGCGCAGACCGTGTTGCAAATTAATTAATTTTCAGGTGAAGTCGCTAAAGGCAGGTTTTCGTGGCTAAAATTTGTTAAACGACGTTATGACATATACGGATGTTGGTGCCATTTTGAAACCACGAAGCAAACGTTTTTTTCCCCCCAAAAGTTTATCATCCACACTGAAATATCTGAAAGCGTTACATTCGCCTTACTGTGCATGTATAAAACCTTACTGAGATGATACAGACTGAAGAGACATAATAAATTCTATGCAATTCTTATATGCAATTCTGCTGGCAGGATCAATTCATTTACGGAAATATTCACCATTTACTGACACGCCCATGGTGCGCTCACTCAGATTTGATCTAAAACGCAACTGCCCTCGTGTTTTGCCGCAGGACAACAATCAAGTGAGTACATTTCCTGTCGTCTTTTTAGGTCTGTAATATGAAGTTTTTAGGTCTGTAATATGAAGAGCGTGCAAAGTAAATATCCTCAGCAACAGTGTGGAAGTCAATCGCACATAACTGCAAAATTAGCCTTACAAAATAGATAAAAATGTCTATTGGTAAAATGCAGTGTTGCCAGACGCACGATAATTGTCGTATTTGTACGATCATTTTTGGTGATGGAAAAATTAAGCTTTGTGAAGCACCAAAGTGCAGTCAAAGTGTCTGAACCAGGAATCAATACAAAATGAACATGCACCAAACTACACATGCAAATAGTTAATTTAATATATAATATAAAAAAAAAATATGTACGATAATTTCATGACCGTTCAAATGATGGTAGTCATAGGGCTTCTATATTCATACACGAAATCGGCTCATTACAGACACTCTAAATGAGCTCACGCACACCTCAGAGTGTGTTAAGAATGCATGAGGGTGCCCTGCTTTAAAGCCAACGTGCACTGGGTTGCGGTCCATGACGGCAAGAACCCCCTCAACATCTGGCAACACACAGGCTTCCGATGACAGCGTCTCAGATGTGGAGTTAACTGCTGAAGTCGGTCTGCATTGGATGTGACAAAGTGAGTGTTAAAAAAAAAATAATAATTTTGATACGTCATAAATAGAACGAGGCATCAGTTTACTGTCGTGTCGCATCCAGTGCAGACAGTCACTAATTATAATGGTTTCTATAGTATTTCGTCGCACTGCTCGCATCCAGTGTAGACACGGCACGCCTAGTTATCTAACGTGGTAATTTGCAGGTCGTGTCAAAGTTGTTGGTTTAGATAAATAGCTGTATTCGTACGTTTGACTCGTGTACGATAATTTTCTTCCAAATACAATAATTGAGCTTCTGGTACTATACTTGGACATTTCCAATCCGGCGGCACTGGTACAATGTCTCACATGACTAAACATGCGTCATTGTTTTCAAAAGCCTTCATTTCCTCAGTCCATACTACAATGTGAAAACAGCATTTTCAAATGTATCCGCTCTGGAAAGCATTTTAAAAGCTCTGTTTTCCTGGATTCCTTGTTTTAGTGCAGATGGAAGGCTCAAACGAGAGGAAAAGATGCATTTTCAACGGAAACTTTTTAACGTGGACAAGGCTTGAGGAGTTGCTTGCAGCCCCACCATCCAGCTCTAGCGCGAGGCTTCCTCAGCTAGCAGCAAAAGCTCCGAAGCCCACCATTCCATCTCTCCTTCCCTATGTTTTTCCCACCCCCGGGACCGACCAAAATGTGAGGCCACCTCCGCTAATGACGCAGGCTCCGGTGCCCCCATTCCCCCCCTTCTTCCCTATGTTTTGCCCTCTCCCAGAGCCGACCAAGGCGTGAGGCCGCCTCCGCTAATGGCGCAGGTTCTGGCACCCGTTATTCCCTCTCTCTTTCCTGCTCTTTCTTCTGATCTCACCCCCTGAGCTGTTCCAAGTGTGAGCTTGCCTCCGCAGGCGGTTCTGGCGGCTACTTTCCCCACCCCCATCCCCCATGCCCGCTCATCCTACTGTCTGTCCACAGCCATGCCCCTACCTATGCCACCAAACCCTCATCAGTCACCCCCTTTTTTTTTCCCTAGTCCATCCCTGCCCATCTCCATTAGCACCCCGCTCCTGCAGGAGTTTTTAATCACCCCCTTGTAACGACTGCTCTCGCAGGTACCCTCCTACCTCTGCAGCAGCGTCCACTCCCACAGGAACCTCATCTGTATTTCCCCACTGCCGCAGCAGTGTCTGCTCCCGCAGGAGCCTTCTCTGTATTTCCCTACTGCCGCAGCAGTAGCCACTCCCGCAGGAGCCTTTTTCTATCTTATCTTATTTAGCTCTCTCTTTCAGCACGGAACGCTTCCACAAAACCTAAACCTTCCTAGATACTGCCGCAATAAATGTACACCAAAGGACGTCCAGCACCCCTCTAATATTAAGCCTTGTTTTGGGGGGGTCGTAAATGCACGTATCTGGCTGCTGTCCTGTTTTAAATTGCTTTTTGGGGGAGCGCTTTTTGGGCCATGCCGAACACTGAGCTCGGACCCCTCTCCCCGGACAGGGGGGGGTGCCCCGGGCTCGGGAGTCTTGCCGAGCTCGGAGCCCTCTCCCTGGACAGCACGCCAAATACGCATAACCCTTTGTTAATTATAAGAAAGTGCGAACTCGTGAAGTAGACGACAGCTTGTCTGACTGAGCAGGGAATGTCACCGACATCAACTGTGAAAATGAAACAGAGTTCAGTGCTTATATACACCAGGTGTCAGGTCAGACCGGTTAGTATGAATGAATGACGTGGCATTGGAGTCTTCCTGACAGAATTTGCGCTGACGCTTCCATTTCTCTGGAAGACTTCAACCTGGACTCCTGCCTCAACTCCTGTTCTTTTTGTGGGGAAGTACGTGTGGCTCTGTTTCTAGACTTCTCTGTGAGAGGAGCTTGTACACGGTTGGGGCTGATCCCCTGCCTATCAGCTCCCATGCTTGAACGCCGCTGCTTGTTTCTAGGCCTCCTGGAATCTGTCGATGACTGTATTTACAGCGTCGCCGAACAGTCCAGAAGGCACTAGTGGGGCGTCCAGGAGAAAGACCCTGTCCTTTTCTTTGATATTGTATAGGGTCAGCCACAGGTGTCTTTCGGTGGCCACCGGGGCTGCCATGGACTGCCCAATAGCTCTGGCGGTCTCCTTGGTGGCCCGAAGCGACAAATCTGTTGCCCGACATAACTCTGCAATATCGTAATTTTTTTTATCTCCTCTCCATCATCCATCTCTTTTAGCAGGTCAGCCTGATATGCTTGCAAAACCGACATGGTGTGCAGGCAAGCGCCAGCCTGACCCGCCCAATAGCTCTGGCGGTCTCCTTGGTGGCCCGAAGCGACAAATCTGTTGCCCGACATAACTCTGCAATATCGTAATTTTTTTTTATCTCCTCTCCATCATCCATCTCTTTTAGCAGGTCAGCCTGATATGCTTGCAACACCGACATGGTGTGCAGGCAAGCGCCAGCGTGACCCACTGCCATGTACGCTTTACCCACCAAAGCCGAATAAGTCCTAAGCAGCTTGGTGGGAAACACCGGGGCCTTGAGGGACGATGCACCGCTGGGTGAGAGATAGCCAGCAAGCGTCTCTTCAACCCGGTGAATCGTCCCATAACCGAGCTCTTTAAGTCCTACCACATTAGCATAGTGAGAGACATTAGGACTAAAGAGGCGGGCTGAGAATAGTTGAGAAAAGAACGGCAGGCCTCGGCTCGGAGGCAGTGACTTAGAGTGCAGGCATCGCTCATCAAGCTTACTCTTAGGACGCTCTTCCTGCACTTCAGCCAGTCAGTCGATGTTTAACTTGGCCACAGCTCTAGTAACCACCTCTAACAGCTCCTCGAACAGGACGGACTGTGGTGGCAAGTCCACAGACTCATCTCCCCCCTCGGAGGAAGACAAGTGGAGCACCGAGCCCTCTCCAGGGGCGGAAGAAACCGTTTCAGAATGTGCTTCCATTCCCTGAGAGAGAGCACTGGATCTGGCAGGTGAGGAAAGAGAAAGGGACCTGCCCGTCTCTTTTCCCTCTGCCACATCCATTTGTGAACCCCGCAATCTGAGTCGCCGCTCTGCCTTGGCAGAAGTGGGACCCGAACCGCTAGGAATGCGAGAGAGAGTGCCCTACTCGAAGAGCGCTCTCCGGGAGTGGAGCGTCCGCATCATGAGGCGAACACAATGTGGACAGTCAGCTTCCTCGAGAGCTGACCGAGCGTGCTCCACACCCAGACAAGCAAAACACAAACTGTGTTTATGCCCACCCGTAATGAAGCGTGGGCAGGGAGGAACACAGTCTGAATGACTGCTTATCAAATTTCTTGTCTTTGCTTGCCATTTTTATAACTTTTAAAGACAGACAACAATAAGATGAACACACATAGAGTGCTTACTGAACAACAGAAACTGCCGCTGTCTCCACCACATGTGCTTTTATACTTCCTGGTCATGCGATTCCGTTGGACTGATTACACATGTGTTTCAGCACACAAACAAGTTACTGCTTTGTATTCTGATTCAAATAACGTGAACCCCTTGTGCAGGTTTCAAGTGTCATTCACATCTTTAATAAGAATAAATCATAATAAAAATAATTTACATGTGTATTTTTGTGCACGTTCAGTTTGTATTAATCACCATTATCAATTATTTTGATCATATATGCCTCATGAGCCATTCTTATTTTTTCATAAATTTATCCACACACTCATTTATTCATACTTTGCTTAAGTACAATGACATTTTTATTTTTATTTTATATGGTTTTTGTAGCACACATTGATTTATTATATGAAATGGTCCAAAAATGGCTGTGACGTCTGGGACGCAAAAGCACCTTTTTCCACCTTTGACCACAATATGTAATTAGTGTGCAAAGTGTTGAAAAGCTTAGAGTAATGAACCATTTAACGATACAGTTGAGGGGAAAGCCTCTGTGCTTTGCAAAGCTTCATTTTACCATCACTCGTTTTCATGTATTTTATTTTGCCTTTTTCATAGTTATGGTTCCTGTCACGCCATGTGTTCAGGTGACCCTGCCATGTAGTCCTTTTGTTAATTTGTCTTGTTCCCATTGGTTCCTTTGTTGTACGTGTTATGTGTTCATTGGTTGGATTATGTAATGTGACCCGTTTTGTTTAATGTATATGTAGCCCTTGTGTTTCCATTAGGCTTGTTCGACTTCATGCGGCGCCGCAAAGATCAGCTGCCGCCTGACAAAAGTAATGCATTCTGGTTAGAACATTTGTCCGACTTTAATCGGCACTGCAGCCACCTTACGATCACATGTGCCATCAAAGTAACGCAAGAGCAAAACGAGACCATCCACCTAGGTCAGGCGCTGCAGTTGCTCAAAATTGGCTGCAAGAGCCTTGATGACGACACTTTATTGTCATTGGTCAGATTCTGCGATGACAAGCACGACGTGTGTTGCGTGGTTATTCTAACAATTCAATTCCAATAATGCTCACAAATCTGGGTTTTTATAACAGTAAAAGATTTTTAGTGTAGCCGCTGTTACATTGAGTCATTTTCATCAAAAACACTGATAAAAGCATATACCCCCACTTTATCGGTATTTAGTAGCCTATATGTTTATATGCTGAACTTCTTGAACAGATGACGCTGTATTAAGCAGTATATAAGAAGTGTTTCTGTTGCTCATAAAAACGTTTCTGTGTATTTGACAAATATTGCATTTAATTCACTTCATCTGTGAAAAGTGTATGCAAACACCATGAGAGCGTCATTACCGGGAGCAGAAAGTGTCCAACTTGACATCTCCAGCTGGTGGCAGAATAGTACAGTTCATCGCCAACAAGCCTATTGTCTTTTGTCTAGCTTTGTTCCTGTTACCTCTGTTGATGAGTTCATATTTTGTTCCAATCTTAAGTCTCAAGTCAAGTCTTTGTTTATTCTGGATTTGGATTTCATTATTGTTCAATAAACTGCACTTGGGTTCACTACGCTCGCCTACAGTGGACTATCATTACACCAAGATATTGAATGTCAAAAATTGACATTTGATTTAGACACAGTGTAAATATTAGTCATTTTCATTTCATAAATATATAATGTTTGAATAAATGTGACTTTTTTTCACTTCCAAATCTTTATTTGCTGATTTAAATGTTCAATGTTCAGACTGTTGGATGCCATTACAAGGCAAGGCCAATTAATGTCATCAAGTGTAGGTTTCATTTATTTATTTAGTTATTAGGTTTTATACTAGACTTATACAACCTCTATACATCTGTGATGAGATTTTATGTACTTTCATAAATGTTCATTTGCCATTCACATGCACACACACATTCATGTGCACAATTTGTTTTTCTGCTGTCTAGATCGATCAATTATTCAGTCTTCCAGGGGAAGATATAACACAAAAAGCTGTAAAACTGAGACAGTAATGGACTTTCATCACATTGGTGTATAAATGACTTCAATACAAGGAGAACAAGATCCTGTGGTAGGCATGGGAACGGGAACCCTACCAGAAGACATTTTCAACCAGTCATTTGTGCAGCAATCATAGCCTAAGACATTATTCAAATTACACTTTCTTATGTCTTCTAATATACAATTTCTGGATAGAATCAGGATATGAGGACATTGGCCCAGTGGCTGACCCTTTCCAATTAGACAAAGAAGATTTAAAAAAAAAAAAAAGTAAGGAAGGATGGATGGGATTTGTGTGTTAGTGAATTTTATTTTATTGAAGAGCGTAAAAAATAAAACCCTACCATGTACAGCAATTTTCAGGAGATGTACAATGAATATGACTGAAAGCCCAACGTATTTATTGAGTGGTCAGTGATGCTATTTATAAAAAAAAAAAATACATGGAAACGTGGTCTGGGCCCCCCGAAAGAGTCTCATGACTGGTTTACAATTGAACACAGCACTGTATGGGGAGGCAATAAACAGATCCAACAAAAATAAAAAATAAACAGCAGATCCAGCAGGAAACAAATACAAAGTCTTGGTAATAATAAATATGGAGGTTAACAATATGAAATATAGCCTGATGGGTAAAATTACATGCTTCATCTGAATCTGCAAATAAGCCACAACCTGTCACAGTGGAAATTAAAAGAGTAAAATGTGTGCAATATATACAGCAATAAAGATGAATGTGAATGTGAGTTTAACTTTGGCATCATAATGTGATATCTTTGATACTACATTAAAAGTTTCATGATGAAATGTTATATTACTATATAGCAAGATTAACATTACCTCTGAAATTGGGAGTTTTTTTGTCAGGTGCTTGGGGAGGTAGTTAATTGGTGGGCAAGTTGAAGCTACTTAATGGGGTAATATTATTTTTTGAATATATAACTAAGCAAAACTCTGCAGGGCTGTGGCTCTCCAGGACCAACGTTCGCTACCCCTGGTTTAGCGAATGGCTCTTCAAGTGATAATTTTACATGTAAATAAAGCTGAAATCACAGTAAAGCCATTGTCTTTAACTTTGTATGATGTATGGTGATTTTGTCAGATGATGTTATGGTTGTAAAATCAAGATATTTTAGCAGTGCAGAGCAGAAGCTTGTAAATGGCTTGGAAGTGTCTGCTGGTGAACATGTATAGCAGGGGTGGCAAACGTCGGTCCTGGAGAGCCGCAGCCCTGCAGAGTTTTGCTTCAACCCTAATCAAACACACCTGAACAAGCTAATCAAGGTCTGAAGGGTTACTAGGAAGCTACAGGCAGGTGAGTTTATATTAGGGTTGGAGCTGAGCTCTGCAGGACTGCGGCTCTCCAGGACCAGAGTTCGCCACCCCTGATATAAAGTCTTGGGTTTCATTCCAGTCACCGTTTCATAGTTGATCCATTGTCTGACAACAGAAACAGAAAAATAGGTTAATGAGAACAGCATGATTGGGAATATGGTAGTATAAAATACAGTGTGACTAGTGGGGCACGGCTGAGAGCTGTGGGAGCGGAGTAAATGATAATGAGCGACACCTGTGCCACACACTGGTCTCCAGTCTCACGGAGGAGCTCCGGAAGGATAAAAGGAGGAGTGAAGGATGAGTGAGGACCATGCCTGGGACATTTTAAATTGTGCTTTTGGTTATGTTTATGCGGCAGTCGTCCGTGAGGGGCTGCTGCTCACTTTCATAGGCGGGTGACGTAGCGACCTGGAAGCTATTAAGGCACGTTAGGTGGAACCGGCTTCAGCTTTCTGTCATTCAGCGAAGCGCTCTGTGTTGTGTCAGACATATCTCTGTTGTGAGTCTTATTTGGTGCTGTCTGTCAAAAAAGAAAGTTATAAGCACAATGTCCAAGGCCACAGAGAAAATAAAACATAAGGGCGAAAGTGAGCAGCATTTCAGGCTGTGTGTTGCTTGCTATACAGGTGCATCTCAATAAATTAGAATGTCGTGGAAAAGTTCATTTATTTCAGTAATTCAACTCAAATTGTGAAACGCGTGTATTAAATAAATTCAATGCATACAGCCTGAAGTAGTTTAAGTCTGTGGTTCTTTTAATTGGGATGATTTTGGCGCACATTTAACAAAA
>NW_015506120.1:359869-367230 GCF_001515645.1 Sinocyclocheilus grahami | reverse complement strand
TAGAGAATCTATGGGGTATTGTCAAGAGGAAAATGAGAAACAAGAGACCAAAACATGCAGATGAGCTGAAGGCCACTGTTAAAGAAACCTGGGCTTCCATACCACCTCAGCAGTGCCACAAACTGATCACCTCCATGCCACGCCGAATTGAAGCAGTAATTAAAGCAAAAGGAGCCCCTACCAAGTATTGAGTACATGTACAGTAAATGAACATACTTTCCAGAAGGCCAACAATTCACTAAAAATGTTTTTTTTATTGGTCTTATGAAGTATTCTAATTAGTTGAGATAGTGAATTGGTGGGTTTTTGTTAAATGTGAGCCAAAATCATCACAATTAAAATAACCAAAGACTTAAACTACTTCAGTCTGTGTGCATTGAATTTATTTAATACACAGTTTCACAATTTGAGTTGAATTACTGAAATAAATGAACTTTTCCACGACATTCAAATTTATTGAGATGCACCTGTATTACGAGTGTCTTTGCTTCCGGAAGGCTCTCTTTTCCAGGCCGTTACGTGCAACATCTAGCCTGGTGGGCAAGGGGTATACGGCGGCAGGTCAGGCTGGTGCGTGTCTGCACACCATGGCGGTGTTACAGGCATACCAAGCCTGTAACTACATGAAGGTGAAGAAATAAAAAAGCATGACATAGCAGAGCTTAGGAGGACCGCCAATTTATCTCTCCGCACCACCAAAGAGGCAGCTCTAGTGGCAGCAGAGAGACATTTGTGGTTGACCCTGTCAGATATTAAAGAAAAGGACAGGGTCTTCCTTATGGACACCCCGCTTGCGCTTTCTGGCCTGTTCGGCTACACAGTCAATTCCGTTGTCGACAGGTACCAGGAGGCCCGTAAACAGGCGGCGGCGTTCCTGCGGTTCCTCCCTCGCCGCTCTCTAGCTCCAGGGGCTGCTGGGTGGGAGCAGCTCTCGCCGCATACCTACTCCTCCTCATACCGTGAACAACAAAAACAGAGCGTCGCTTCTCGTGCTCCCCCGCAACGGGACCGAGGTCAATGGCGCTCTGGGTCGAGGGCTGCGCAGTCGAAGCCCGACCTGAGGGTCGTGCTTCAGAGGAAGTCCTTGGCCAAAAGGCCCTGACATGAGAGGTTCAGGGCCTTCGGGGGCGGCCCCTACCGGGGAAAAGCGGGGTGCACCACAGTATACGGTGACCGTCTCTCCTCAGTGCCCTCGGGAGATTTTTCTGCCAACCCTGCCATCGATGATGCTTCAGGGCGCAGCAGTCTCCAGCGAGCACTCCCCTCAGTTTCTTCCGCCCGGGAACGTAGCGGAGCTGAGGGGCTCGCTACCCCTTCGGGGGTCTCCAGAACAGCTAGTTCGGCCGTCTCCTGCTGGTCCTCCGCTTCAGGGCACCGAATTAGCAGTCACAAGTACACATGAGGCCAGTCTCGAGAGACTGGTTCCCTTAGTAGATTATTTAGCAGTGTGGAATCTACTGCCAAATGTATCTCGTTGGGTCCTGCACACTGTAGAGAAAGGCTATCGCATTCAGTTCGGCGCTCCTCCGCCACCATTCAATGGAGTCTTTCCCACACTCGTGGGCCCCAAGCAGGCACTATTAGTGAAGGAGGCCATCGTGGTGGTCCCTCCTCATGACAGGGGGTCCGGGTTCTACAGCCGGTACTTCATTGTTCCAAAGAAGGATGGGGGGCTGCATCCCATTTTAGATCTGCGTCAGTTGAATCGCTCAGTCATGAAACTGAAGTTCAAGATGCTCACCATCAAGCAAGTTGTGTCTCAGATCAGATCCGAGGACTGGTTTGTTACGATAGATCGAAAAGACGCGTACTTTCATGTCTCCATTCTTCCCACTCGCAGGAAGTTCCCGAGGTTTGCTTTCAGGGGCGAAGCTTACCAATACCGAGTTCTTCCTTTCGGCCTAGCACTCTCACCCCGCACCTTTACGAAGTGTGTGGATGCCGTTCTGGCTCCACTGTGACTCCAGGGCATCCGCATACTAAATTATATCAACGATTGGTTGATTTTAGCTCAATCGGAGCAGAAGGTGGTTCGAGTTGGGTTTAAGACTAAACACCAAGAAAAGTGTCCTTGCTCCATTACAGAGGACCACCTATCTGGGCGTGGTGTGGGATTTGACAACGATGCGGGCACGGTT
This sequence comes from Sinocyclocheilus grahami, assembly GCF_001515645.1. Lineage (NCBI taxonomy): Eukaryota > Metazoa > Chordata > Actinopteri > Cypriniformes > Cyprinidae > Sinocyclocheilus > Sinocyclocheilus grahami. The sequence continues at coordinate 365,092 of NW_015506120.1, read as the reverse complement.
GTCTCCTGCTCGGGTCGAGTTGATCATCACGGTAGTCAAGAGAGTAAGAGAAGGCCAGTCACTCACTGTCAAGCAGTTTCAGAAACTATTGGAGTTAATGGCAGCTCTGTCCAACGTGATACCTTTTGGACTGCTGTACATGAGGCCCCTACAGTGGTGGCTCAAGTCCAAGGGGTTTTCCCCGAGGCGAAATCTGCTTCGCATGATCAAGGTCACGCAGCGATGCCTACATGCCTTGGACATGTGGAGGAAACCTTGGTTCTTGTCTCAGGGCCCGGTGTTGGGAGCTCCTTGTCGCCGCGTAACGCTAGCGACGGATGCGTCCCTCACCGGCTGGGGTGTGGTCATGAGTGGCCACCCTGCCCGCGGTCTGTGGAGCGGTCGCCATCTCACTTGGCACATCAACTGCCTAGAGATGTTGGCTGTATTTCAAGCTTTGAAACATTTGGTAGTCAAGAGAGTCAGAGAAGGCCAGTCACTCTCTGTCAAGCAGTTTCAGAAACTTTTGGGGTTAATGGCAGCTGCGTCCAATGTGATATATTTTGGCCTGCTGTACATGAGGCCTCTACAGTGGTGGCTCAAGTCCAAGGGGTTTTCCCCGAGGGGAAATCTGCTTCGCATGATCAAGGTCACGCAGCGATGCCTACATGCCTTGGACTTGGACATTGTCTCAGGGCCCGGTGTTGGGAGCTCCTTGTCGCCGCGTAACGCTAGCGACGGATGCGTCCCTCACCGGCTGGGGTGTGGTCATGAGTGGCCACCCTGCCCGCGGTCTGTGGAGCGGTCGCCATCTCACTTGGCACATCAACTGCCTAGAGATGTTGGCTGTATTTCAAGCTTTGAAACATTTCCTCCCGGACCTGAGAGATCGCCATGTGCTTGTGCGGACCGACAACACAGCGGTGGTCTATTATATCAACCACCAAGGAGGCCTGCGTTCGTGCCCCTTGTACAAGCTGGTGCACCAGATCCTTGTGTGGTCCCAGGGGAAAATCCTGTCACTGAGAGCATTGCATATTCCTGGGCATCTGAATATGGAAGCAGACGTCCCATCGAGGCAGGGGCCGAGGCCCGGGGAATGGAGGCTTCACCCCGAGGTGGTGAAGCAGATATGGAGAACTTTTGGCCAGGCTCAGGTGGACTTGTTTGCGACTCAGACGACATCGCACTGTCCCCTCTGGTTCTCTCTGACTCATCCGGCTCCACCGGGGCTGGATGCTATGGTACAGACCTGGCAGAGGCTTCGTCTGTAAGCCTTTCCCCCAAGTGCTCTGCTCCCGGGAGTTCTGGAGAGAGTGCACCGGGACGGGGTCCGTCTGCTACTAGTAGCCTCGTTCTGGCCAGGCTGAGTATGGTTCTCGGACCTGATTTCCCTTCTCGACGACTCTCCATGGGAGATTCCCGTCAGGAGGGACCTCCTCTCACAGGTGGAGGGCACGATATTTCACCCCCGCCCGGACCTGTGGAAGTTATGGGTGTGGCCCCTGAGGGGGCATAACTAGTAGTTTCTGGTCTCTCAACTGAGGTTGTTGAGACCATCCTCCAATCCAGAGCTCCCTTCACGAGGAAACTGTACGCCTTGAAGTGGAAACTTTTCACTTCTTGGTGCGGAGATCGTCAGCTCGACCCAGTTAACTGCCCAGTTGGTACAGTGCTGGAGTTCCTGCTGGCCCGTCTCCCTGCTGGGTTGACCCACTCCACCCTGAAGGTCTACATGGCGGCTATAGGGGCCTACCACGCCCCTCTCCGTAGTCAGTCAGTGGGCAGACACCCCCTAATTACATGTTTCCTCCGTGGTGCGCTGAGGCTGAGGCCCCCAGTACGATCTCGTGTCCCCACATGGGACCTGGCTGTGGTGCTAGAAGCTCTTTGTAAGTCTCCATTTGAGCCTATTGAAGAAATCGCTGATCGCTTCCTTACAATTAAGACTACTTTTCTTCTAGCTATTACTTCTCTAAAGAGAGTTGGGGATCTTCAGGCCCTCTCAGTGGCCCCTTCCTATTTAGACTTTGCGTCCGGCATGGCCAAAGTGTTTCTCTACCCTCGATCGGGGTATGTCCCGAAGGTTCCCTCGGTTATACCACAGCCTATCATGCTGCAGGTCTTTTGTCCTCCTCCCTTCAGGGAGCCAGACCAGCAGAAGCTTAATTGCAAGCACTGGACACATACATCCACAGAGCTGCCCTGTGGAGGAGAGTGGACCAACTGCTTGTATGCTATGGTCCCCCTAAGCGAGGTCTGCCTGCTACGAAGCAGAACCTCAGTCGGTGGATAGTTGATGCCGTTACTACTGCCTATGAGTCCTCTGACCTCCCCTCACCACTGGGAGTCAAGGCTCACTCGACCCGAAGTATGGTGGCCTCCAAGGCCTTCCTAGCAGGTGTATCTATGCAGGACATCTGCAACGCAGCAGGATGGTCCACGCCCCTCACTTTCATCAGATTCTATGGCCTTGATATGCGAGGCACTCCTGGCTCTTCTGTTCTCTTGTCTTAGCTGTGCTCTTCCACACTAGACAGGGATTTGCAAGTCTGGCGGCATGGGCATTCTCGTTCTCGTAGTGTCTTCGGACGCAGCTCGAGTTCCTGAAGGGGAACGTCTCCAGGTTACGTATGTAACCATGGTTCCCCGAAGGGAACAAGACGCTGCGTCTCAGAGCCATACTTCCGGCATCCCTACGAGCGCTTGCTTCATTCCTTGAAGCTAAAGCCGGTTCCACCTCACGTGCCTTTATAGCTTCCTGGTCGCTACGTCACCCGCCTATGACGTCTGAATTATGAACTGCATTACATACAGTATACATACAGTATGAGCAAATACAACACAATGACCCCATAAATATTCTAATTAGCGTATTACGTCATCTAGTGACAGTTAGCGACTTTTGAGCAGATGTTTCCATTGAAAATAGTTGACAACACTGCTCCAACCACAACAAACAAAACATCTGCATGGCTTTTAATATCTTGTCAGTTTAAACTCCTTGTATACAGTTTTCTGAGCGCACACACCGATAGCCGGCTGTCAGACAGCACATCGCATGAGTATTAAACAAAATTATCTTTTGCGTCAACTGTCAAATACAAACACGCTTTTATTTACTTTAAATTTATTTAATTCAGTTTACTTTAAAGAAAGTATTTTCCAAAGTGTAGGTGTGTTAAGTACCATAGTCAGGAAAGTGTACTTCCTTTAAGTACACTTAAGTGGCCTTTTATTTATTTATATATATATATATATACACACACAGTATAGTGCACATTTTGTACAATTAAGTGCACTTTTTTTCCACAAGGGTATAAACGTCAATTTTTTTTATTTTTTATTTTTTTATTTTTTTATTATTACAGAGTTATCTCACAAGAGTAATCGTTACAAGACAGCAACCTTTTGTAATGACTTCAAGAGTCCATCCAGACTGAAGTGGACTAACTGAGGTATGCCAGTTTATTTCTGCAGTTGATCTCAAAGGATACTGGTTGGTCTCCTTCCCTATATAGCTAAACAGAAGACTCCAGAGGCCCCCCCCAAAAAAAAATCTTATTTAACAAGGAAAATTATAAAAACCATGCTTCAATCCTAAAAAATTCAAAGACAGAGGTTAATAAGAACAAGGTCAAGCTGCAGACATTGGGGACAACAAAGCTACATACTGACAAAATGCGAAAACGACTTTTGCACTGACTTGGATGACCACCAACTCATTTAAATGGCACTCAACAACCATAGGATGACATCAAGTGACTTACAAAAGAATGCCAAACGATAGCTGGGATGAAGTACATGGTGAAGACGGTTTGAAACGGGCTCCTAGGGGCAGGGTTTGCAAAAGACCATAATATACATATATATACAGTGGGTACGGAAAGTATTCAGACCCCCTTAAATTTTTCACTCTTTGTTATATTGCAGCCATTTGCTAAAATCATTTAAGTTCATTTTTTTTCCTCATTAATGTACACACAGCACCCCATATTGACAGAAAAACACAGAATTGTTGACATTTTTGCAGATTTATTAAAAAAGAAAAACTGAAATAACACATGGTCCTAAGTATTCAGACCCTTTGCTGTGACACTCATATATTTAACTCAGGTGCTCTCCATTTCTTCTGATCATCCTTGAGATGGTTCTACACCTTCATTTGAGTCCAGCTGTGTTTGATTATACTGATTGGACTTGATTAGGAAAGCCACACACCTGTCTATATAAGACCTTACAGCTCACAGTGCATGTCAGAGCAAATGAGAATCATGAGGTCAAAGGAACTGCCTGAAGAGCTCAGAGACAGAAATGTGGCAAGGCACAGATCTGGCCAAGGCTACAAAAAAATTTCTGCTGCACTTAAGGTCCCCAAGAGCACAGTGGCCTCCATTCCTTAAACGGAAGACGTTTGGGATGACCAGAACCCTTCCTAGAGCTGGCCGTCCAGCCAAACTGAGCTATCGGGGGAGAAGAGCCTTGGTGAGAGAGGTAAAGAAGAACCCAAAGATCACTGTGGCTGAGCTCCAGAGATGCAGGCGGGAGATGGGAGAAAGTTGTAGAAAGTCAACCATCACTCCAGCCCTCCACCAGTCGGGGCTTTATGGCAGAGTGGCCCGACGAAAGCCTCTCCTCAGTGCAAGACACATGAAAAAACACCTGAAGGACTCCAAGATGGTGAGAAATAAGATTCTCTGGTCGGATGAGGCCAAGATAGAACTTTTTGGCCTTAATTCTAAGCGGTATGTGTGGAGAAAACCAGGCACTGCTCATCACCTGTCCAATACAGTCCCAACAGTGAAGCATGGTGGTGGCAGCATCATGCTGTGGGGGTGTTTTTCAGCTGCAGGGACAGGACGACTGGTTGCAATCAAGGGAAAGATGAATGCGGCCAAGTACAGGGATATCCTAGACGAAAAAACCTTCTCCAGAGTGCTCAGGACCTCAGACTGGGCCAAAGGTTTACCTTCCAACAAGACAATGACCCTAAGCACACAACTAAAATAACGAAGGAGTGGCTTCACAACAACTCTGTGACTGTTCTTGAATGGCCCAGCCAGAGCCCTGACTTAAACCAAATTGAGCATCTCTGGAGAGACCTAAAAATGGCTGTCCACCAACGTTTACATCCAACCTGACAGAACTGGAGAGGATCTGCAAGGAAGAATGGCAGAGGATCCCCAAATCCAGATGTGAAAAACTTGTTGCATCTTTCCCAAAAAAACTCATGGCTGTATTAGA
>NW_015506120.1:351673-356272 GCF_001515645.1 Sinocyclocheilus grahami | reverse complement strand
CAAAGAGTGATATATGTATGGGTGTGTGTATACTTTGCCTACACTCTGTATATATATATATATATATATATATATATATATATATATATATATATATATATATAAATCAGAGTATATACAGTATAGATCTACATCCGTGGCCAAAAGTTTTGGCAGTGATATAAAAAAAATTTTATATTAAAATTGATTTGTGTTTTGCAAAGTTTGCAGCTTAAGCCTTTGTGGTGTTCATTCACATTATTTCTAGATTATTGTGTAGAGTGATCAGATGCATTTTAAATACTTGTTAAAATTTTCATTGGCCCAAAAAAATGAACTTTTCACAAAAAAAGAAAATAAATAAAATTCACTGTTTTTTGATCCTGACACAAAATGACCAGCGACCATTAATTGACTAATCATATCAGCAGCACATGTGAAAGTGTGAATGAGAACTAGTCAGGTTAATCACTATCTTTGAAGAACAAGGGTCAACACTGTACATATTGACTATACAATACAATGTACAATAAAAGCCTTTAAAACATATGGTATGCTTATAATTGTTTTTCAGTATACCATAGAAACTAATCTACAAAAACTGAAGCAACAAACTTTGCAAAACACAAAATTTATGTCACTACCAAAACTTTTGGCCATGATTGTACATAATTCTATGTTCTACCTACAACAACCAAAACCCCAAAAGACACTGACCAATAAATATAACAAACAATAGAATAAAAATAACAAACTATTTTCATGTTTTTCCAACAAAATTGCGTTTTAATATAGACGGAAACACGCTTTCTGTTTCATACAAACACACACCAATACAGTACAAACTCACAGTCCAGCGCACATGCAGATGAAACGTGCACATAAACTTCTTGTCAGTGCTGCCCTGCGACTTTATTAATGAAATAGTTAACATGGGCTGAAAAGCTACATGACATTTCTCAGTAGCGAGGTTCTAACATTGCTGTTCTTGGAGCAGTTGAACTTTCAGTTTTGCTATTTGTAGAGATGCTGCTGCCGAACACTGTTGAGAGATGCACAGACACAGTTAATTCACACACTTCCACACATAAGGTAATAGACAGGGAGGCTCCCAGAGAGCATAACAACCTAGCATACTATCCTACCGCCTAGCCGAGCTCTGGGAGTGGAGGCCTCAGTATGACAACTCTCAAAAATGAGAGTAGACCTAACTATCTTACACGCTCAGGGCAGCCTACAAGGAGGCACACAGAGAGCCTACAACTCGCAATCGCTATCCAAACAGAGCTCAAAGGAGTGGAAGCCTCAATAAATATAACACTCTCTAGCAAGAGGAGGCCTGACAATGCTCACAGTAGTCAAGGAGGCTTACAGAGAGCCTACCAACTAAGCAGACCTTAGCCCCTAAGCTCAAGGGATTGGAGGCCTCAATAAAGATAACTCTCTGTAGCAAGAGAAGACCTGACAAGGCTCGCAGTAGATTGACAAACTCTAGGAGCGGAGGCTATAATATGACGACTCTCTAAACGAGAGGAGACCTAACTACACCCCATGCATAGGATACTGTGCAAGAAGGCTCACAGAGAGCCTGCAACATGATGTCCTAGTGGAGCTCTGGCGAGTGGAGACCTCAATAAAGATAACTCTCTATAGCGAGAGGAGGCCTGACAATGTTTGCAGTAGCCAAGTAAGCTCACAGAGAACATAGCTACTCAGCATATATAGCTGAGCTCTCGGAGCGGAGGCCTCAGAATGACGATTCTCTAGACTGAGAGGAGGACTAACTACGCCCCATGCATAAGATACCATTCAAGGAGGCTCCCGGCGAGCCTGCAACATGATGTCCTAGCGGAGCTCTGGCGAGCGGAGGTCTCAATAAAGATAACTCTCTGTAGCAAGAGGAGGCCTGATGACACTCGCAGTAGATAGCTGAGCTCTAGGAACGGAGGCCACAATATGATTTCTGTTTAAAACGTGAGGAGGCCTAACTACGTACCACACACGAGAAACCATGCAGGGAGGCTTACAGAGAGCCTACAACCTGCAACCTGATGTCCTAGCGGAGCTCTGGCGAGCGGAGGCCTCAATAAAGATAACTCTCTCTAACGAGAGGAGGCCTGACAACGCTTGCAGTAGCTAAGGAGGCTCACAGAGAGCCTATCAACTCAGCAAACCTAGCTGAGCTCTGGGGGTCGAGGCCTCAGTATAACGACTCTCTAAATTGAGAGGAGACCTAACAACACCCCACACTCAGTATAATTAGCGAGGAGGCTCACAGAGAGCCTACAACTTACAATTGCTATCCCAGCAGTGCTCTGAGGAGCGAAGGCTTTAATAAGGACAACTCTCTTCTAGCAAGAGGAGGCCTAGCAACACTCATAATGGCGAAAGAGGCGCACGGAGAGCCTAACAAATTAGCAAACTGCCTGGCTGAGCTCCAAGAGTGGAAGTCTCAACATCACGACTCTCTAAATTGAGAGGAGACCCAACTACAATCAACGCCTGCCAGGGAGCCATAGAAAGGGCCTAGTAATAATATAACTAGGGCTCAGCCCAACCTAAATGCACTAGAGAAGGCTCAAAAGGAGAGCCTACAAATTAGCAATACTGTTTCCAAATTTTTTCTCAGAGAAAGGAGACCTGAATAAGCTGACTCTCAAGAACAAGAGGAGGCCTAACTACGTTCTTCACCCAAGGTATCTCCAAGGAGGCTCAAAGGGAGCCTACAAAGGGAGCTGCGGGGGAGCAGAGGCCTAAATTAACAATAATTCTTAATAGGGAAAGGCCTAGTGATGTTATATAAAAGAGCAGTGGAGGAGGCTCCAGAGAAGCCTAGTGACTCAGCCAAGCTCTCATCAAGGAGGCACACAGAGTGCCTAACAACTTGACGGTGCCCGGAGCACAGAGGAGCAGTCTCTACAAAGCAGTAACCAAGGAGGCTCCAAAAAAGGAGCCTAATGACTTGCAAACCCTGCTTGCTAACCTATAGCACTTCCTAAGGCACTGGCCAAAGAGGCTCAAAAAGCCTGACAACCCAGAAGTGGAGCTCTGTGAACGGAGTCCTCACAAGATGACTCTCCAAGCGAGAGGAGGCCTAACAATGTTCTAAACTCAGAACAGCTTACCAAAGGGGATTACAGAAGCTAACTACCTAATGACGCTTATCTGAGCGGAGCTCTAGGAAGCGGGTGCCCACAATAAAAATACAAGAAAGCAGTAACTAAGGAAGCTCACTGAGAGCCTACTACTTAGTAGACTATCTGGCATGAGACAGCGCATTCACAGTCAGCCCCTAATGCCGAACCGTCTGTAATCAGAATCAGAATCAGAAAGATCTTTATTGCCAGGTGTGTTTACACATACGAGGAATTTGTTTTAGTGACAGAAGCTCCACAGTGCAACAGAATAAAAGTGACAAGACAGGACACAGATAATAAAAAGAATAATATAAAAATATACAAAATAAACAATGTACAAAAAAGCAAAAACACAATATATGTACAGGTATGATATGTGCAAATTTGAAATGTAAATAAGTATGTGTGTTAAATAAATAATGTATACTAGTGTTGTGTGTTCCACGATTATTGTTAAGTGTTCATGAGATGGATCTGTTCCTGTGTCTGGTCGTTCTGGTGCTCAGTGCTTTGTAGCGTCGACCAGATGGCAACAGTTCAAAGAGGGAGTGTGCTGGATGTGAGGGGTCCAGAGTGATTTTGCTAGCCCTTTTGCTCACTTTGGATGAATACAGTTCTTGGAGAGAAGGGAGGGTTGTACCAGTGATTCGCTCAGCAGTCCGGACTATTCAACGTAGTCTTCTGAGGTCAGATTTGGTAGCTGAGCTGAACCAGACAGTTATAGAAGTGCAGAGGATGGATTAAATGATGGCAGAGTAGAACTGTTTCAGCAGCTCCTGTGGCAGGTTGAACTCCCTCAGCTGGCGAAGGAAGTACAACCTCTGCTGGGCCTTTTTGACAATGGACTCAATGTGTAAGGCAGACTGCCGAAAACATCATAGGTACAGCTTCAGGGCCAGATGTAAAAGCGTGTCAGGGCCCCACCTGAGATGGCCAGGAAATGGAGGGAGGGGAGGGGAGGGGAGGAGACAAATATTATTTTGCCTCTGGGAGCCTAAAACGCTGACCGCTTTTATTTTGGATTACTTCCCTCAGTCTTTGTGAAGGGTGCATGAATCAAGCCACGTACAAGGTTGTCCTGGAAATCTTGCTTCCTTCTGCTCTGACAATGTTCCCCAACTCTGAGGATTGTTTTTTCCAGCAGAACAATGCTCCATGCCACACAGCCAGGTCAATCAAGGTGTGAATATCTTTGCAATAGTTAAGGTATGAAACCACAGCATTTTGCGGTGTGTGTGTGTGTGTGTGTGTTATTTTGACCAGTTGTCATTTTCTGCAAATAATTGCTCTAAATGACAATGTTTATTTAGAATTTGAAAGAACTGTTGTCAGTAGTTTATAAAATAAAACAAAAAATGTCAATTTTACTCAAACACATACCTATACATAGTAAAACCAGAGCTATATATATATATATATATATATATATATATATATATATATATATATATATATATATATATATATATATATATATATATAT
>NW_015506120.1:332393-349103 GCF_001515645.1 Sinocyclocheilus grahami | reverse complement strand
TATATATATATATATATACATATACATATACATATATATATATATATATACACTGCCGTTCAAAAGCTTGGGATCAGTAAGACTTGAAATGTTTTTTTAAAGAAGTCTCTTATGCTCATGAAGGCTGCATGTATTTGATCAAAAATACAGAAAAAAACAGTAATCTTGCAAAATGTTATTACAATATAAAATAATGGTTTCTATTTTAATATCCTTTAAAGTATAATTTATTTCTGTGATGCAAAGCTGAATTTTCATCAGCCATTACTCCAGTATAAAGTGTCACATGATCCTTAAGAAATCATTCTAATATGCTGATTTATTATTAGAATTATCAATGTTGGGAACAGTTATGCTGCCAAATATTTTTTTTGGAAACTGTGATATTTTCTTCAGGATTCTTTGATGAATAAAAAGTTAAAATAACAGAATTTATTCAAAATAATTAGTTTTTCTAACAATATAAATCTTTGCTATCACTTCTTAACAATTTAACACATCCTTGCTGAATAAAAGTTTTAATTTATTTAAAAAAAAGAAAGAATCCAAATTTACTGACCCCAAACTTTTGAATGGTAGTGTATATTGTTAGAAAATATTTATATTAGGAATAAATGCTCTTCTTTTTAACTTTTTATTCATCAAAGAATCCTAAAAAAGTATCACAGGTTCCAAAAGAATATTAAGCAGCACAACAGATTCCAGCACTGATAAAAAATCAGCATATTAGAATGATTTCTGAAGGATCATGTGACATGTGAGTAATGATGCTGAAATTTCAGCTTTGCATCACAGGAATAAATTAGATTTGAATATATACATTTTACATGATGTATCGTATGTAAATAATATTTCACAATATTGAATTTTTCCTGTATTTTTTTATCAAATACATTCAGCCTTGATGAGCATAAGAAAAAAACTTTTGACCGGTCTTGTCTCTTCTATATATATGATCTTAAGATGGCGGCACGTGTACACGCTGCGGCTTCTCTCTCTCCCCACAGAACTGTGTTTTCTGTATTGTGAGTCGCAGTGTTTTTTTACATCTTCATCACGTCTACCTGTATTTAAGTGCACATACAGTCATGAGTTTCTGCTCAATGTCGGCAGAACAACATTTTTAGAGTTAAACTCCGCGCACGCTGAAGAGCTGCGGGAACTCGGTCTGCTCCGGAGGCCTACACCAACACCGACCCCCACTACTGCATCTCGCCCACAGAGGAGGCGCCACAAGCGGCGTAAGAGGAAGCAGAAGAGGGGTAAGCATGGCGGTATCTGGGCTAGGCTAGCGGCTAACCCACACAAGCCAGCTATCCCCACCATTGTACTGGCTAATGTACACTCTTTAGACAATAAACTGGGCTACATCCGACTACTACGCTCAACTCAGAGGACTGTAAGAGACTGTTGTGCTTTTGTGTTCACGGAAATATGGCTCAGCAACAACTGCCTACAGACTGCTCGTTAAAGTCGCCAAACCAGTTCACAAACAGATACAAGTGTGACCGGAAGGGTCATCAGAGCTACTTCAAGACTTGACTGGAATATGTTTAAGCAGGCTGCCACTTACAATAACACCACAGACCTCCAAGAGTACACAGAGACTGTCACTGCCTACATCACCAAGTGTATTAATGATGTAACGGTCTCAAAGACCATCACTGTCCGGGCCAACCAGAAGCCGTGGGTGACAGGGGAGGTCTACAGACTCCTGAAGCCTGTACATGTGGAAGAATTGACAATAAAGCAGACTTTGACTTTGATATTCATCCTTATATATATATAAAGATGAATACCCTTTATATATTTGATTGTTAATAGCTTGAAGTGTACCTAAGCATGTTGTAATTTCTCAACAACAACAAAAAAAAAATGTAATATTTGATGACTATAGACCTACTTTAAATTATGATTAGCTTGTAGATTGGCAAGATAATGTTTCCCTAATACAGATTAGTACATTTGTGAACTTTAAGAAAATGGCTTTGAATAAACATTGTTAATCTATTTACATCAAATATGCCAGCAATGACACTAAATCTTCACCAGAAGCCCTTCGTTCTCGTGTGCAGAACGATTGTGCAGAACACAGTTCTCCTGTGTTCTTCGCAGCAGTGGCCAGCAGGGGCAGGCATGGGCCACTTGTGCTTTTAGGGGGCACACATTTAAAATTCTTAACCTACTTTCAGTATTATTCATTCAGTCTTTTTTAAACCATGTCATGTATCACTGCAATCTCTAAAAGTAAGCTATAACGATTTAAACTCAAATAAATATTCCATCATGTTTAATTTATCTGACAAATAATTTTGTATTGTAGTGTCAGGGGCTTCACGCACTCATTATTTTTGTTGGGGCACGAGTGAAGAGGAGTCATGTGACACACAGCAGCCACTAGGCTTATGCTTTATTTTTATTTTTTTATTTTTTATTAGAAATATTCCCAAACGTGTTAACTATACTATAAGATATCTTGATTCTCAAATATGTGTAAGTAAATGCATTTTGCACCTTAAGGTATGGGTGCCATGCCATAAAATATTTTTAATACGACTGACCTTTGTATTTAATGTGAATTTAATAAAAATATTGTAAGTTAGTAATTATAACACTTTCATTGTACAGAAAGAGAGCAAATAACGTTATCAAAGAACAGACTTCAGTCTAGCTCAATCACTCTCAAAAACTCTATAATCACCGAAGCTGTTTACACTGTGAAAATAATATCTTACTTACATTCGTACGCACTCTGCACTTTGTTGTTTCTGATAAAAGCAGAGAGAGCAGAATTCAGTTAGCGAGCGCGCGCACTGAACAAAACACCGGTGTTTCAGCGATGACTCATCTGATCACCTCTGATTGGTCATTGCATTCATAAGCTGTGTCATTGGTTTTAATCTGCAGCGGCCTAAAAATGCGTCTGTCTCTTCTGGCTCTGATTTGAATTTAGCAGCTGGTGATGTTTTACTTTCTTCCATTACTGCCACCAACAGGAAAAACTGCACATTGCACCCAAAATAGTTTTGTGTTATGATTCCAAATTTGGGGGGGGGGGCAAGCTTGTTGACACGGGGGCACTGCTATGATTTGAGCTCGCTTAAAAGTATTGAGGAGCTAAACCATTCAGGGCTTTATAAGTAATTAGCAATATTTTAAAATGTATTTGTTGTTCAATAGGGAGCCAGTGCAGAGTTAAAGGGGTCATATGATGCGATTTAAATTTTTCCTTTCTCTTTGGCATAAAGAAGATCTGTAAATTTGCAAAGACTAAAGTCTCAAATCCAAAGAGATATTCTTTATAAAAGTTAAGAGTCAACCACGCCTATTTAAAATGGCTCATTCTAACACGCCCCCACATGTCTACGTCACAATGTGGGAAGATTTGCAGGACACAACTAGAAATCAGTGGTTAAGTTGTATTTACAACACTGTTCCAGAACAGTTCAACCCAAATATTCAGATATGTGCAGCACATTTTGCGGAGGACGAGGACTGTTTCCTGGGAGAGTAGCCTACAATGCCGGTGTTTGTTTCTATAAAGTGGGACAGTTCCAACTTTGCAAGGATAGTCTGGCGCTTCTGACTCACAGCCTGTAAGTACGTTTTCATATTTAAAGAATTTGCCACTGACGATTCAAACACGAGTTTTGAGCAGTGTAGAGTAGTGCTTGTTGTTTGTCGTTTCTCCGATCACAAACGCAGACATGGTTTTATGTTTACGCAGCGCGATACGCAATGCGTAAAAAGACAGTATAAGTCATTATAATCAGTAATTATGTCCCCACTGGATGCAACAAATGCCTTGTTTATAATGGGTTTTACTGGTTTTGTCTCGTCGCGCCAGGACACGGCATCACAGTATGGTAAGGGGTGTAACATTTCCGTCACACGCTTGAGGTATTCGGCCAATCACAATGCACTAGATAGCTGGCCAATCAGAGCACAACTCGCTTTTCAGACCGATGAGCTTTGTAAAAATCGATGCGTTTCAGAAAGGGGGGGCATAGAGGAGAAACAATAATGTACATTATGTGGAAAATAATGTGTTTTTTGAACCTTAAACCGCATAAACACATTGCATTACACCAAATACACACACAAAAAAATATTTTTAGTAACATCATATGACCCCTTTAAACAAATAACATAATAACATGTCATTACGTAATTCTTATTATTGAGTCCAAGCTGTTGATATTTTAGATGATCTCAGTGCAGAAATTCATTTGGGATTTAATTAGAAACTAAATCACTGGAAATAAAAATGATCAGTGTATTTTCAAAGCAGTAACTTCTCTAAATTTATGTGAAGATACTAATCCCCAGTATTATGGTAATCCTCTGACTACATTAATGGTTTTAGAGGCATTATACAATTATAGCCTTCACTCATTATAGCCACCATAAAATTGCTTTCAGAGCAGCTAAAACAACTGCACACTGTCTCTAAAGCAGAATGAAGATAAACAATGGTGTGCAATAGGCAGAGGGACTTTTTTACACTATAAATTACACTGTGTTTTGGCTGGTAGATGGTTTAGTAGCATCAGTGACTAATCGAAACCTTTTAGAGGTTGGGGCATCACACTTCAACATATATTGAATATTGGTTCAGTTTATTATGATTTATTCTGAGAATCAAAGATATGACCTCTCTCTTATTAAGAAACCCAAAGACCCCCTTAAGAGTTTTAACACTTGATCCCAGATTCCAACTGTATGCCTGAAGAGATCTTTCAAAATATAATAAGAATCAGTCTGACCAAGGAGCCATTTAACCTTTAGGTTAATTATCAACTAACATGAAGCACCATTTGGGAGAAAACACATGCACATCTCTTGTTCTTATGCATACGGGGTCACACAGCACATGAGATTTTAGAGGAGTAATAGCGATATTTTATATTACCTCTGGGTCTTAGCTGTACAAGCTTGAGAATCAAGCAGTTATCTGCAATACGTACGTACTTCTGAAGAGCTGGCAAATACTGATTGATTTAAAAAGACCATAATGTTCTCTTTTTTGCATGTTCTTTACATTCTTCATATTATATATATGAACAATAAAGTGAAAATGGTCTCAAGCAGAACTCTTAAGTCATTGTCTAAGGTAATAATGGCTGAATTTGCTATATGTATGGCACTTACAGTATATGATTGGCCTAGAGAGTAAAATCTGATTAAGTGCTCTGTAAAAGTCTTGTTTGATCATGGTTATTACTTTAACATCAGGACAGCTTCTCAGAAGAACATCCAATATACAACTGTAAAATGAACCTAATGGTTCGGGCAATGCAGGCTGAAGATGAATATTGCCTGAGCTTGCTTGTTCTTAATTACTGAGTGGAGACTAATACAATTAAGTATCCAGAGGGCAGTGTTCTACATAAATTACCATTAGATATAACACTTAGTCAAACACCACTAGGAAAATTAGGATTATGAGGTGAAATGCCATGTTATAGAGAAAAATGTTCCAGGACAATGGATTTCATTATTACAAGGTTCTCATTTGGTTTAAGAATATTCATTACCTGATGATTGAATAATAGTCTGAATAGTCCTGAATCATTGAAAATTATAATAACTTGCAGTTCATTCTGATTTAGATTCATTAACCTCTAGTATGATGCATTGTTGGAGAAATTACTGTTTTCCTAAAATGGTAATAACTTTGCCACATCATTCAAACCATGTTGATTTAACATTTTAAAACTGTTGTTATTGATGTCGCAAATTATTGCTGTAAATAATCTGAAGAATATTGCCATCTGAAGAATATTTCAGTATTTTGTTCTCCACTGTTTCGATTTATTTACAGATGTGTGATTCAATTGCATCTTTCTCCCTTGGAACTAAAGTATGTACACATGTGCTCACTTTTCAAAAACATTCTCTTGACAAAAAATGCATCTCATATGGATTCAGTTCAGGGAAGGATTTGTCAGACTGATTTAGAACGAGAGACAGCTGTTCATGAACCAGACTTCACTGGCCGCACTCTAAGTTGTGTTTGCATGCAGCCTGCAAGGACAGCTTAAATAACATGTCTTAAAAAATGTTTGCTGTACGCATTTTTTATTTTATTTGTATTTTATTTAATTCTTTTTAATTCTTTTTTATTTTTTATATTTTTTGCATTACATTCAATACAGAATGCAACTGTGACTGTGATATTATCGAATCACTCTCGCGTTACTTTGATGTCATACACCGATCGATCTGCACAGCACTGCTTAAAGCCTGTACACACCTTCTGATATCTACAGATGACGCACTAGGGCTGTACAGTGTGGCCTATACAGTGGGGAAAATAATAATTTGATCCACTGCTGATTTTGAAAGTTTGCCCTCTTACAAAGAAATGAAGCGTCTACAATTTTTATGGTAGGTTTATTTTAATGGATAGAGATAGAATATCAACCAAAAAAAAAGAAGAGAAAAAACACATTATATAAAGGTTATAAATTGGTTTGCATTTCAGTCAGTCAAATAAGTATTTGATCTCCTACCAACCAGCAAAAATTCTGGCTCCCACAGAATGGTTATGTGCCGTGGAACACAGATTAGTCATGTCACTTTATGAAAGTACTCCCAATGTCAGCTCATTATGTGAACAAAAGACACATGTCCTCAGAATCTGTATCCTCCATCCCAACCTCTCCACCACCATGGGCAAGACCAAAGAGCTGTCAAAGGATGTCAGGGACAAGACTGTAGACCTGCACAAGGCTGGATTGGACTACAAGACCATCAGCAAGAAGCTTGGTGAGGAGGAGACAACTGTTGGTCCAATTATTTGGAAATGAAAAATAAATACAAAATAACCATCGATTGCCCTTGGTCTAGAGCTCCACGCAAGACTCGCCTCATGGGGTAAGGGTGCTCATGAGAAAGGTGAGGGATCAGCCCAGAACTACATGTACACAGCTTGTTAATGATCTCAAGACAGTTGGAACCACAGTCACCAAGCGAACCATTGGTAACACACTACAACACAACAGAATGGCACCTATTATGCCCCTTTTTACAAGATGTAATATTAATCTTATATTAATTTTATGGCTCTCCTGAAGGTGCCTGTGAAGTTTCAGCTCAAAATACCATACAGATCATTTATTATAACGGGTTGAAAAGTGTCATTTTTGGGGCTGGTCTAAAAATTGCTGTTTCAGGGGTGTGTTCCCTTTCATAAAAATGAGCTGCAACTTCCTCCCCGACTCCAGAAGGTGGTGGAGCCTTGATGTCTCTGCTTTGTTTATGGCAATAAACAGAGAGGAGAAGCAACATGAGCGAGAGTGAGAGGACCGGTATTCAGACATACATGTACGAACCGGACTCAGACCCAGAACAAGGAGAGACTAGAGCAGAAGATACAATAATGCAAATTAACCAGAATGTCTCGGAATGGTAGTTTGAATCATTTATGTACTTGTATAGTTATTCACAACCGCTTTGTAATAATGGATGCTACACAGCCGATTGCACACAGACAAAATGGCGGACATGGCACAACACACTGAGAGCTGAGGATATGGTAATACGCGCCTGTCAGTCAATAGTGGTGGGTGGGGCTACCGCAATATGACGTCATACTGTGGACAGGATCCAAACCGCTCGTTTTTTGAGCCTGGTTTGGTTTTATGAAGATAAAAAAAAAGACAGGATGGATTTTATCATTCTAAGATGGCTGTGTACACAAAATTCCAACACACATTTCTGTCCAAACACCTTGTAAAAGTGGATTTTATATAATAGGAGCCATTTAAATCCTGCAGCACCCGCTATGTCCGCCTGCTCAATAAGGCACATGTACAGGCCCATCTGGAGTTTGCCAATGAACGTCTGAATGATTCAGAGAAGGCTTGGGAGAAAGTGATGTGGTCAGATGAAACCAAAATTGAGCTCTTTGGCATCAACTCAACTCACCGTGTTTGGAGGGAGAGAAATGCTGACTATGACCCCAAGAACACCATCCTTGCAGTCAAGCACGGAGGTGTAAACATTATGCTTTGAGGCTTTTTCTTTGCTAAGGGTGCAGGACGACTTCACTGGATTGAGCTGATGGACGGGGCCACGTACCATAAAATATTGGACGAGATCCCCTCAGCCAGAACACTGAAGATGGGTCATGGATGGGTCTTCCAGCATGACAATGACCCAAAACATACCACCAAGGCAACAAAGGAGTAGCTCAAGAAGAAGCACATTAAGGTCATGCAGTGGCCTAGCCAGTCTCCAGACCTTAGTCCCATTGAAAATCAGTGGAGAGAGCTAAAACTTTGAGTTGCCACGTGACAGCCAAGAAACCTTAAGGATTTAGAGAGGATCTGTAAAGAGGAGTGGACCAAAATCCCTCCTGAGATGTGTGCAAACCTGGTGACCGACTACAAGAAACATCTTACCTCTGTGCTTGCCAATAAGGGTTTCTCCACCAAGTACCAAGTCATGTTTTGCTTGGGGATCAAATACTTATTTAACGTCATGAAGTCTCATTACACATCAATGCTATTTTTAATTAATTTGAAATGAAAGAATTGAGTTATGTTAAATAATTACAGACCCGGCTCCAGAATCAAATCACTGAGGTTGCTTCTGAAATTAGTGAGGGTGATCTTACGTTAATATTATGTATATAGGCCTAACCATACTATTTTTGTGCCTTTCATTGCTATGGTGCAAAGAGCGCTCCTTTATAATCACTAAAAAGCTGTCACTCATATTAGTTCATCAAGATCTCATTGTCACAAATCAAGCCTCTGTGGCTCCCCCCGATCACCACCAGAGGGAACCGTCACCGGAATACTAACTGTTCTTAAGGACTTAATTTCCCATCACCCCATGCCTGAGACTGATTACCTGCACAGGTGCTTAACATTATCATGACTATTTAATCAGTGGCTACCTTACCCTTGTTGCGAAGTCTTGTTTTTGCTACTGCTGACATTTCTGAGTGTTTATACCTTGTTTGATTACCTGTTGCCTACCTGGATTGTGTAGACCCGTCTGATCGTTCGCTGCCTGCCTCTTTGACCTTACATTGTTATTGGATTTACTCTCTTCTCTGTCTGCCGCCTGCCTCGACCCTTTGCATGGACTCAGGTTATGATTCTGCCTTGCCTACGTTACCCCTGTATACTGTTGATAGAACTTTGCCTGTCTGCTTGTTAATAAAGCTGCACATGGATCCCATCGTCACTGAATCCTCAATACACTCATAAGGTTCCATTACAATCAATGAAGCTCTTAATCTCTTATTTACATCACGTCTACATAATGAAATGATTCGCAACTATGCAGAACTCAACACTGAACAAAAACTCCAGCGTTTTGAGCATGGATTCTAACTTGGACACAGTGGCTATTCAGAAGTATTTAAGAAATCAACAGGTATGTCTGTGACTGGCTACTTTGCCCAACGCTGCAAAACACATTGTAAATAGAAACCTTTGGCACTCCACAGTGTTCGAACACAAATACGCACCAGAGCATTTGCCAAATATGTTTTGGCAATATGCTATTATTACAACTTCACACTCTAGCACCCCCGTAAGACCAGGTCTGATTTTATACAGGCCAAAAATACATCTCGCCCTCTTTCCAAATTCAGATTTAACCCACTATCCAATGTCTAATGCAGTAAAGTTTTGTTTGTGTGTGTGTGTGTGTGTGTGTGTGTGTGTATGAACATCAGGCCTTAAAACAAGCAGAATAGCCTCCATTTCAAGTAATTTATTCATATATATATATATATATGTCATATATATTTGTATGTTTATTTTGTTTGCTCTGTTTATTTTATTTAGTTTATGTATAATTTATATTTTATTTATTTGTGTTATATGTATATCTATTTATACATGATATATTTATATCTTCATGTATATTTACTCAAGCTCACTTGCACTCCTATTTTTTTTATTTTAAATATTTTTATTTGTGTATGTTGAATGTTACACAATGCACATTTACACTTAAATATGTTTTCACTCATCAAATTGCTATGACAGTTTTTACACTAGTAAGGCCCATTTTTTTTATCTTGCCTTGGTCCCCACAATCATATGGGCCGTACATTTCACTGCAGTTTCCAACTGAAATAAACAGTTGTGGCAGTAAAACACCTAAAGCTTGTTCCTTTTCATGCAAATTATGGTTAAATGAGTAGATCGATTAATAAAGACTTGTTTTCATGCAGTACCTTGCATAATACTATGTTATGATCTCAAAACACTTTTATCATGGTGCATGATTTTGACGATTCAGCATTTTGACATTTACATCACATAATCAGCTTCATATGTATGGCTTTTCTGCTGTAGTAAACTTGCTTGGTTGCTCACCTGGTACAGAGTTACACTTGCGATGCGGGGCATTTGGTTTGGTAAAAGAGCTCAAAAACTCGTAGAAGCAAGCTAAAATAGCATGGTTACTTCAGCAAATGTGTTTCTGCCTCATGTTTGTTTTTGTTCACACTATTGGTTATGTTTGAGATAAGATGGTTCTTAAACCTTTTAAATTCACTGTTTACAGTAAATCATTAGAGGAGCCTGTGACCATAATGACAGACGGCAAATCATGCTTTCTGATTCCTAATTATTACAAATGGTATAAATTATTTTATTACTAAAATTTTTATTTTAGTAATTATGTATTACTGCTTTCATAACAGTATAAAGTATGTCTAAATGAGGATAGCAAGCACAGAGCGTAGCATGATAGCATTACTGTTGATATCCATCTTTGTCCTCCATGGCATGGAGGAGTCTTCACCTGGGGCACTGCTGGTGTCATTGGCCCAACCAAAGGGCATGCAGCCTGTGGTGGGATCATTCCACTGCCACTGCAATCCATCAGTCAAGAGAAGAGCAATGCCCACATCAGGTTTCATTACATCAAATCGGGCCCCCAGTGCACACACCAGACTGTAACCTCTTAGATATTCAGTAATTGAGCAGTCTCAGCTATCACATACTGACAGATACATGCTGCAAGCAGTCAAAAAAGTTTAATCTCATTATAGACTAGCATGGATGAGTCAAACTGCCTGACTTCAGATGCCCAAAGAGGCTCTTCAGATATGAGTACATCTGCTCTATGAGTTCTGGATGCTGTGAAGTGCAGCCGCTCAGATCTGGCTGTACCTTCAGCCTCAAGCCATCCTCTAGAGGTCATGGGACTCACAGAGCAAATGTCAAAGACAGGAATGTGATGCATTTGTCAGAGCGCCTGAAGTTAATGGGAAGTCCCAATTCTCTTCTCATGCTCAGTACACAGAAGGCCAAACATCTTTGATGTAAATTATATATGTATTTGGTTGTGATATTTAGTTTGTAGACTGATACATTTATCAACCAAGTCAAACCTTTGAGTGTACAACAGTGTTTTATTGGCACATAAAAAATAGAATAAAAAGCAATAATACATTTGTAATGTTTTGAGAATGGGCCTATTATGAGCTTAGATAATTAGAAATTACTTTTACATATTAAATTAATCAAGTTTAGAAAATTAAGTCATATCATTACAAGATTAAAGTACACTGTAAATATGATTTTTCAGTGTTGAAAATAAAATAAAGATTACTGTAGAACATTTTACAAAAAAAAGAAATTCTGAGTGATAATTCACATCTTTTTTTGTCACATCATTCTACATCTTTTTTTTTCAGTGTCATTATGAGAATACATTTGTAACATTATGAGATTAAAGTCATAC
This sequence comes from Sinocyclocheilus grahami, assembly GCF_001515645.1. NCBI lineage: Eukaryota > Metazoa > Chordata > Actinopteri > Cypriniformes > Cyprinidae > Sinocyclocheilus > Sinocyclocheilus grahami. The sequence goes on along the minus strand of NW_015506120.1, from coordinate 337,382 downwards.
TTTATTCTCAAATCTTCATGACCTTGGTTCAGTAAGTTTACTTCAGCCTGTTGTGAGATTATTCTCCAAAACATTCCAGCTTTTTGTTTGTAGGTTAACGTTTTATCACCGTTTAATGAGATACTGCCTTAAAATAGAAAATGTAGAGAAATATTAATTTTAAATTAATTTTGTGACTTGTGAATTGTTAATCTATAATAAGCCTTATTCGCCTAAAAAGCTGGTTTAGATTGAAACAATGACAATGGCTATTTAAAAAAAATCATGGCTTATTTTAAATACTTTCTGCTGCCTTTCATGTCACAGATCAGGACAAACTTTAAAAAAAAAATTGGTGTAGGATTTACTTTGAAACTATTTTCACTCAAGAGTAAGTCACATGAGTTATGGATAAAAAAAATGGCAAGATGGCAGATTTCAAATTGTGTTTCAAATTACAACCAAATAGCATTTAGCATCAGCTTAAACTGGATAATGGGTGGTTTGTGTTCGGACGACAATTGTTTCTCGTGGGTATGTAAGCTAATTTAAACATTTACAGGGAATAGTCTGTGATTGTATTGCTACTGAATCCAGAATGTTTTTCCCCCCACCACCTGCATAAAACTTCCCTTCCAAATTACCTACTGGTTTAATTTAGTTGACTTTTCAATCCATCTCTGAGTTCACAAGACCAATCAATACAAAAGTCCGTTTGTAAATCCTTTTTGACCACTGCCAAGCACCATACAGTTACTGTTGCACATTGCATACAATCTGCACACATTTTTAAAATAGGCTTCTTTTCCATAATGCTGGAAAATGTTTACAAGAATAATACTGCATCACCATTCCACTAAAGCAAGTTGTAGAAAATAAAAATAGAGAACAAACCACACAACATTTTGAAATGGGCCATTATAATGGATCTGTAAATCAGAGGTTGCGTTAACGTATTTCTGCTATTTTCCATAGCATGTCAGTTTTCTTTTTATTATATAGGATATTTAAATGATTGTCGAACATGTGACTGACACATGTTTCAAGTTCAAATAGAATCACAAAACTTGGTCCTCCACCGTGAATAAATTGCCATCTGAACACATGTGGTTTATCACTGAAGTCCCATGCAAATTTATATGACCCCATAAAAAAACAATTACTGTCCAATTAGGGCTTTGGACAAACAGGTATAAGCTGAAATACCACGTGCTAAAATGGCTCAAATGTGTAACACATTCATCCCAGAAAGTGGGAATAAAACAGAATAAAACTGAACTGCATAAAAAGGCAACACACTTTACTGACAAGCTTCATTAGTGGCTGGTGAAATTAATGTAATGCTGCATGAATGAAAGCAGCTATATGAGTGTGAAAAAATTAGTTTTGAATTAAATACAAACTGCAACACAACCTTTAACCCAACAAAAACATGTGTCCTCTATTGAATATGCAATCACTGGTAAGCTATCCATTACCAGCAAGTCAACATGAGAGATCAGTTCTGATGGGGCTTCTATAAGAAATTAATGAGGCAGGATTTGAAAGTGCCTGAGGCCTTGGGCGCACACTATGGCGGGATGATTTCAGGCAATTCCTTGTTTTCAATAAGTAATGACCAGTCTTCTCCTTTTATTTACTGCAGGAGACAGGTTTAACAGACTTTATGGAGCCCTGGAGCCGTATGTGCTTACTGGAACAAGAAGTGCAAATCTGGCGCATGTCCTGTATCTGACATGTAGCAATTGGCAATGTTTCACATGATCACGAATGAGGGAATCACAACTGCAGACATATTAGAAAGCCATAACTAACACATTAGACCTTTTTTAGTTTTTTAGTTGAGTAGCAGTTTTATAAGAGTAACATAGTTAGGCCTAATCTATCAAGACATCATGACAATCCTTAAACCAGCTGCCCCAGGTGCACCTTCCTGATTAAATTACAAAGGAGAACAAACTTAAATAAATATAGTTACAGGTTGAAAACACATTAGATCCACTATATGTCATGCCAACTAGCCTATAATATTTCATATGAGCAATGATGCTGATTTAAAGGGGTCATATGATGCGATTTCAAGTTTCCCTTTCTCTTTGGAGTGTTACAAGCTGTCTGTGAATAGATAAGATCCCTGAAGTTGCAAAGACTAAAGTCTCAAAACCAAAGAGATATTCTTTATCAAAGTTAAGACTCTGCCACGCCCCCTAAAACGGCTCGTTCTAACAAGCCCCCACCTATCTACCTCACTATGTGGAAATATTTGCATAATGCCGCCCAAATGTGCAAGCAAAGAAAGAAGGCGTGGTTTCAGTAACCACAGTTAGTGTTGAAGCAGCCATGTCAGGGAGACGCTGTGTGTTTCAGTGCGAAAGCACTTTATTTGGCCTTCCGAAAGTAGATGCATTTAGGAATCTTTAAGATTACTTACAACAGAACAGCAATGCATTTTATGGACGACCGTTTCGTGAACCTAGGAGAGGAGGTAATTCTGACTTTGCTGTTTGCTGTGACAATCTGGCGCGTCTGTATCAGCTACTGTTTTGTTATTAGTTTAAGTATTTGCTATTGACTATTCAAATGCGGAGTTTTGCGCATCTTGTGTGTGTGTGTGTGTGTGTGTGTGAGTGAGAGAGAGAGAGACTTTTTGACTTTTAACACACTTTATTAAAACATCTAAAATCAAATGCTACATTATACCCCACACATATCACATTGCAATGTGTTCAGGAGGCATATATATATATAAAAGTTTTAACAATTGTATTAGATGTACAAATATTATCTCCTAGAAGAGAGTTGTAAAACAGTGGTTCTTCAAGGCCAAAATGATTGTTTTCCTGTCTAATCAGTTTAAAACCTTTCCAAAGGTTTAGCACAGAACCATAAAATTTTACATTGGTTGAGAAATTCCCATCATACGAAGACATTAAAAACAGTTGCCTATCAAGACAGAAGCCACCAAAAGTTCTGAGCAAAGCCAGACCAAACGACACCCATGGCCTAAAATCCACAGGGTAGAGTAGGTTTTGGACCATCTTTAACCTCATAGCTTTAACCTTGGCTGCCAAATCAATCAACCCTTGGCCCCCTTCATTCACTGGCAAATAAAGGACAGCAGGGGGAAGCCAATGGTAGCCATCCCAGAAAAAATGAACAAAAGTCTTCTGCAGACGTTGCAACAAATCTTTTGGTGGGTCAAGCACATTTAAGCGATGCCACATCATGGAAGCTACCAAGTTGTTAATAATGAGCACTCTTCCCCTATATGACAATTGAGACAGAATCCATTTCCATCTTTGTAAACGTCCAGAAATCAAGTTAAATTTAGAAATGTGAGAATTAGTTGGCAATGCACAATGTAGTAGCCTCCACTGCAAATCACCAGATCGTTTAGGTAAAGGACCCTTATAGAAAAGCCTCCAAGACGGAGAAAGTTCAGCAGGAACTGTTAAAAAACCTCTCCATTTTGTATCACCTCTGTCTTTAATATGCTCAAAATAATCCATTTTAACGCATATCTGATAAAGGTCTCTCTTTCCGGCAACCTGAAAATCAAGCTCTTGTAATCTGTTAAGTTTCAACAGTTTTCCTTCCCGACCCTCTTCAACCCAACCCTTGGGAGACACAAATAACGTAGGAAAAAACACTCTAGAAGGGCCTCCGGACAGAAAACAATTAATTAAGTAAGTAAGTAAGTGTGGAGGGAAGAGCTGCTTTCAACCCACCTGTAAGCTGCTTGACCATCCTGACTGATCTAAAACCAGCCTGATTGCAAATGTCCTCCACTGAGCTCCATGTTTTAGACGAAGTGCTGACCAAGTCTGAAACTTTGGTCAATCTTTTTTCCATAAAAGTTTTAACAATTGTATTAGATGTACAAATATTATCTCCTAGAAGAGAGTTGTAAAACAGTGGTTCTTCAAGGCCAAAATGATTGTTTTCCTGTCTAATCAGTTTAAAACCTTTCCAAAGGTTTAGCACAGAACCATAACATTTTACATTGGTTGAGAAATTCCCATCATACGAAGACATTAAAAACAGTTGCCTATCAAGACAGAAGCCACCAAAAGTTCTGAGCAAAGCCAGACCAAACGACACCCATGGCCTAAAATCCACAGGGTAGAGTAGGTTTTGGACCATCTTCAACCTCATAGTTTTAACCTTGGCTGCCAAATCAATCAACCCTTGGCCCCCTTTATTCACTGGCAAATAAAGGACAGCAGGGGGAAGCCAATGGTAGCCATCCCAGAAAAAATCAACAAAAGTCTTCTGCAGACGTTGCAACAAATCTTTTGGTGGGTCAAGCACATTTAAGCGATGCCACATCATGGAAGCTACCAAGTTGTTAATAATGAGCACTCTTCCCCTATATGACAATTGAGACAGAATCCATTTCCATCTTTGTAAACGTCCAGAAACTTTTTCGAAAATACCATCCCAGTTCTTCTGAATATATTGGTCAGTCCCAAGGAAAACTACCAGCACTTTAAATCCTTCCAGACTCCAAGAACAGTTCTGCGGAAGTACTGGAGGGCCCTCATTCTCCCATTCACCCATTAAAAGGGATGCACACTTTTGCCAATTGATTCGAGAGGAGGAGGCTTTCTGATAAACCTCCAGAGCTACTCCCAAATCCATAACACCCTGAGCAGATCTAATGATAACAGTAACATCATCACCATAGGCACTAAGTCTAGCAGTTATCAGATCTGAGGTAGACGGACACACTGTTCATATTTAAAACATAATATCAAGAGAGAGAGATGGATATCGAAGTGGGGATTAAGAGAGAATCCGTTGTATATAGAGAAGAGTGCTGAGAGAGAAGGAGAAAAAAGGAGGGGGCTGAGCATCCCTGGAACATTCTCTTAACAAGACAGAGAGTGTTTTCTAACAGTATCCATATACAAGAGTCTTATATAGACAATAATAGATGGACCGAAACCAAAAGACTCAAGGCACGAGGTCGACTAACGCGGATACGCGTTTTGAGGCATCTTCTCCTGA
>NW_015506120.1:329171-329776 GCF_001515645.1 Sinocyclocheilus grahami | reverse complement strand
AAAGAAATTTGTTGCGTTCCAAAGACTCAGTGGTAACAACAACGTTGAGTTGTTCAATATTGATTTGAAGTATCTCTTGTTCAAGCTGTGCCATCCTATTGTCCAAAGAACTTTTAATATATGTAGAGTAACTCTGGCAAAACAATTGGATTTGAATTTTACCAATGTCCCACCACTGGCTCAGAGACTTATACTCTGTTTTCCTTTCTCTCCAGATCTCCCAGAAATTAGTGAAAGAGTGCACAAAGTTGTGATCTAATAATAATCTGCTATTAAATTTCCAATAGGAATACTTGAAAGTGCTCTCTGTAGTGACAACATCAATAGATACTAAATGATGATCAGACAAAGCAGTAGGAAATATACAGCTGTTATGGAAATGGTCTCTTTTACTTTTTTGTACATAAATCCTATCCAGCCTAGCCCCAGATACCATATTGGAGTTTATTTTCACCCAGGTATATTGCCTAACCTAAGGAAATGATTCTCTCCAAACATCAACAAGATCATGATAAACAATCAAAGATCGAAGCACATCTGCTGATTTACTGTGGGGTTCTTCATGGTTCCTGTCTAAAGTATGACTTAAAGTACAGTTAAAATCC
>NW_015506120.1:327286-329094 GCF_001515645.1 Sinocyclocheilus grahami | reverse complement strand
TTCAATGAACTAATTCTCAAAGGTGCCATGAAAATAAATATAAAATAGACACTCAATACCACCAATCCGCAAGAGTATTTTCCAGGCAACCAAGCCATACTCATTTTTTACCTTGTACATTTAAGGAACTTCTGACATTACTAAGAAGCTTTTTAAGATGGTACCATTTGGGTTTGTCAAGCTCATCAAAGGAAGCTTTTCTCATAGCCATTGTACCAGACAGCAAAAACACTTTTAAATCAGGAAAATATGATTCAATTTTGGTTTTGTGAAGCCCCTTTGTAATATCAAGAAAGTTATTAATCTGCTGAACAGAATAAAGTTTAGTCGTACCTCCAGATGCAGGCTCTGAATCCATCGCGTCGCTGTCCATTATCTCTGTGTCTTCTTCACATTCCTTGTTGGAATCATCCATTTGTAGCTTTAAATCCACAAATTCTTGAGATGAAATGTCATCTTGACTCTGATTAAACGTGTCATCAATAATTGTGTTACTCTCAGTTTTGTCAGGCTGCGTTTGTTTTCCAAAACAAAGCGAATCGGTCTCAGGCACGGACTCCAAGCACACCTGTTCCGGGCTCGTCTCTGCCTGCGGCACAGCGAGAACATGACTCGGCCCAGCCACCTCCTCAGAGCCTCCACCAGGCCGTCTTTAGAGGCAACCAGCGCCGGTCTCTCGGGCAAGTCACCTCGGCACTGACAACGCCTCGCCCGGCTGGGGTTCTGATAACTCCATCAATGCTCAGTTTCACCGACAGATTTAACGGATCACTCTGAGAATTCAAAATCATAAAAGCCTGACGCCGAAAAGACATTACATGTTTAATATCAGGATTTTTACATCCGAGTGGAATCATTTTAATAGGACTCACTATTTTGCCGTACATCTGGAGTACGTGTTCCAGTTTTTCATTTTTAACAAACGGGGGTACGTTCGATAAAACAACTTTCTTGGACGGGCTTGACAGAGGCAATACAGGTACAAAATAGTCTTTGATTATCAACCCAGTTTCAATCAAGTCATCCACCATTTGACTTTCACCGAGAAAGAACACGATGGCTTTTTTCATACGGGAAGCAGATCTGATATTAGCACCACCGACCGCCGCACTCACGGCTATCAGACAATCCTCCACTGACACCTGGGCATCAGGCATGCATTTACAACCATGCCTGAGTGTTAACCGCGAGAAATCTCCCACTTCCAACCCCATTATCCCCACCCACCGACCGAAGTCAGGGATAAAATAAACCTTTAACTAACCCTACACTTGACAGAAAGGAAAAAAAAAAACAGGAAACAAGAAAACTCAGAGAGAGAGAGAGAGAGAGAGAGAGAGACGGCTATCAGACAATCCTCCACTGACACCTGGGCATCAGGCATGCATTTACAACCATGCCTGAGTGTTAACCGCGAGAAATCTCCAGCTTCCGACCCCATTATCCCCACCCACCGACCGAAGTCAGGGATAAAATAAACCTTTAACTAACCCTACACTTGACAGAAAGGAAAAAAAAACCCAGGAAACAAGAAAACTCACTCCAACAGAGCGATACTCTCACCCACGCCAAACAGCTCCGTCCACATTCACTCCCAGCATGCACTAGCGCAGAGAGAGAGAGAGAGAGAGAGTCTAAGAGTTCTAAGATAGGGAGTCAGCTGTCTTAACCGTGGCTTGTGTACTGCACACATACTCACTGTGTCACTGTGTCTGTCACGTGACTCTGTTCTCCTTTCGGGCTTGAACTGATGGTAAAACTAATGACATTATTTACTGTCTTTACATTTATTTTGAAAGATGAAGCTC
>NW_015506120.1:323409-325603 GCF_001515645.1 Sinocyclocheilus grahami | reverse complement strand
TTCCGTCGTTACCAACATAGTTCAACGATTCTGTGTTTTCCGAAACCATTGTTCAAACGAACATTCGCAAACAGCGTCGCAAACTTACGTGGTAGGAACTACAGCTCTCGGCCTGTGGTTAGAATCATAGTTTCTTGTTATTAAGACATATGGACTTAAATAAATGCTCTTGGGGACAATAAGCAATACAGTACAATCTATATCTTCCATTCTATTTAACTATATATACAGTACATTTTAATCGATATATTTTAGCGCGTCCTCGATAAGCGCCATTTTTGATGAGTGCGCATGTGCATAAATGCCTAAGAGAACCCCAGAGTATGACATAAGAGGGAACCCGCGATGAATCAAACATCAAATAAAGCAAAATGACATAGTCAATTAGTCATCAGGTGCCATGTTCAATACAGCCGCATCTCAGAGATTTCGAATCAATTAATTTGCAGAAGTTATAACTCCACCACATGCGTGTGACGTCATTAACAACGGTCCTAAATTGTTGAACTAATGTGGTTCAAACGACGGAGATGCGACCGTGTTTGGGAAACAGTCGTGACTGGCTAGTTAGTTTCCACAACAATGCATCGTACTATGGTGGTTAAGTGATGGGGGTCAGTGAGTTTTACAGGAAACGTATCCCTGGTAGGCTAAGCTATTATGGTAGGCTAACTGAACACAAAGAAAGTGAGACATTTAATTTGACCATTTTAGCTTTAATAATACAGTAGACTGTAATGTGATATGTACTTAAAATATAATGTTTTAATTAACATATTTTTATGATCAAGAACAAATACGCAATCAAATAATTTTCTATCATGTTTAATCAAGCACAAATCATAGCTATCATTCCCAAAACTTTGCACAATTATAAAATCAGTACAAAATCATAATTAGTTAAAGTGCACTATGTTCTTAATGCTCCAAATACTAATTTGTTTTTTGGGACATACACAGTGGAGTTGTGGAGGGTTGGGTTGCTCCATTGATTTAATTCTTTTAACAAATGTCATGCACCTAATCAATTTGCACATTCAAAATATGTTGAATTATGACCATACGAAATGTTCTTATGAAATGTTCATAGAAAATGCTCCACAATAACAGATGATGAGATGCATTTATTAAGCAGCTGCAGAAGTAAGATCATTATCTCAGCACGCTTCTCCTTTCTAAAGTTCATTTTTTTCCCCAAAGAAATGGCATCGTTTCTCATCATCTGTTTGGAATGTGCAAGTGTTGAATGGTGCAAACAACGTATTTTAATGTCATACAAAAATTGCAGCCACTTGAATCATGCTGCTCTCACAACTTTGTGGAAGATGTGATTGTTCATTTGTTTTGATCAGCCATATAGGAAAGAAAGAGGGAACTTGGGTGCACAATAACAACCAGGCCTTGGAAAATTGAAGCTTGGCATTTCTGACAAGTTGTAACAGAAAGAGATAAATCTGTCACTTTGAAAGAATAATTTCGACTCCGATATACACTGTGCGTTACTAACCAGGAAAAAGCAGATGAAGAATTTGGTACACTTTTTCACCGCTGAGGCGTAACCCATAGATATTGTTGAAAGGTACAAGAATGGTTTATCCCTGTTATGTGTGATGAAGTGAGTGAAGGATTTGTAAAATACAAAGGCCTTTGTTCTCAGAAAAGTAGTATATTTTGTGAAAGTTAACTTTAAATGCCCACTCTAGCTATTTATTTTTAGTTTTTTTGTCCCTTTGGAAGAGCTAGAGAAACAGGCTTTCAATATGTTCTTTTGTAAATTAACAACAATTTTAAAAAATGACTGCAGGTTGTAGAAGAACCTTTGACGACACTCTTCTACAGCATGTAAGAAGTGAGGACGGATAGTTTTACGAGGCCCAAGGCTGGTACCAGCCTCTTGTTGAAATTGTACAATATTGTCCAAATAATAAGAAATTACATCACAGATATGAGCAATAAAGTTGCAATAACGACAATTAATATGCCATTTGTGTGAAAGATTTCAAAGGTGTCAACAACATACAATGACCAGTATACAGCATTAAGGTTTAAAAAAAAAATCAAATACAATGAAAAGATGCTTTTAGTGCTGAAAAGGGGCCAGAAACAGATAATATTACTAATTTCTTACCTTATTTCACATTGTTGCAGAAGTAACTGGCACACATTAGTACTGTTAATCAGAATTTTACATCTG
>NW_015506120.1:318482-323041 GCF_001515645.1 Sinocyclocheilus grahami | reverse complement strand
ATGTTTTAATTAACATATTTTTATGATCAAGAACAAATACGCAATCAAATAATTTTCTATCATGTTTAATCAAGCACAAACCATAGCTACCATTCCCAAAACTTTGCACAATTATAAAATCAGTACAAAATCATAATTAGTTAAAGTGCACTATGTTCTTAATGCTCCAAATACTAATTTGTTTTTTGGGACATACACAGTGGAGTTGTGGAGGGTTGGGTTGCTCCATTGATTTAATTCTTTTAACAAATGTCATGCACCTAATCAATTTGCATATTCAAAATATGTTGAAATATGACCATACGAAGTGTTCTTATGAAATGTTCATAGAAAATGCTCCACAATAACAGATGATGAGATGCATTTATTAAGCAGCTGCAGAAGTAAGATCATTATCTCAGCACGCTTCTCCTTTCTAAAGTTCATTTTTTTCCCCAAAGAAATGGCATCGTTTCTCATCATCTGTTTGGAATGTGCAAGTGTTGAATGCTGCAAACAACGTATTTTAATGTCATACAAAAATTGCAGCCACTTGAATCATGCAGCTCTCACAACTTTGTGGAAGATGTGATTGTTCATTTGTTTTGATCAGCCATATAGGAAAGAAAGAGGGAACTTGGGTGCACAATAACAACCAGGCCTTGGAAAATTGAAGCTTGGCATTTCTGACAAGTTGTAACAGAAAGAGATAAATCTGTCACTTTGAAAGAATAATTTCAACTCCGATATACACTGTGAGTTACTAGCCGGGAAAAAGCAGATGAAGAATTTGGTACACTTTTTCACCGCTGAGGCGTAACCCATAGATATTGTTGAAAGGTACAAGAATGGTTTATCCCTGTTATGTGTGATGAAGTGAGTGAAGGATTTGTAAAATACAAAGGCCTTTGGTCTCAGAAAGTAGTATATTTTGTGAAAGTTAACTTTAAATGCCCACTCTAGCTATTTATTTTTAGTTTTTTTGTCCTTTTGGAAGAGCTAGAGAAACAGGCTTTCAATATGTTCTTTTGTAAATTAACAACAATTTTAAAAAATGACTGCAGGTTGTAGAAGAACCTTTGACGACACTCTTCTACAGCATGTAAGAAGTGAGGACGGATAGTTTTACGAGGCCCAAGGCTGGTACCAGCCTCTTGTTGAAATTGTACAATATTGTCCAAATAATAAGAAATTACATCACAGATATGAGCAATAAAGTTGCAATAACGACAATTAATATGCCATTTGTGTGAAAGATTTCAAAGGTGTCAACAACATACAATGACCAGTATACAGCATTAAGGTTTAAAAAAAAAATCAAATACAATGAAAATATGCTTTTAGTGCTGAAAAGGGGCCAGAAACATAATATTACTAATTTCTTACCTTATTTCACATTGTTGCAGAAGTAACTGGCACACATTAGTACTGTTAATCAGAATTTTACATCTGCGGTGGCTTGTTTACAAGCATCAGGTTACCATGGGCAGCTCATCTGGTGAGAATCAGTGCCACACTGCTTAAACTAAAGTGTTTATGGGAACAGAATGGAATTCCACCATTTTACTTTTGGCGGTGAGTGTGTGATTTTTTTTTCGATGTTAAAACACTTTCTTATCTCAGCTTAATGCACAGAGAAAACTATAAGTAAGCCATTTGATTTCCATGAAGAGTGTAATACTGTGGTTCTGTGAAGCTTTCATCGTCAACCTTGTTCATTTGAGCCACCCAACATGTCAATTCTAGCAATGCCTTACTTTGAGGCAGGACTACTAGTTTTATCAAATAATGCATGATTTGGGGAGTGTTTAAAACCTGTTAAACAGTTATTATTTTCTACAATCCAGTTTAGTTATCCTAATGGCACAGAAATTAAACACTTTAGTTTAAGCAGTGTGGCACTGATTATCACCAGATGAGCTGCCCATGGCACCCTGACACTTGTAAACAAGCCACCACAGATGTAAAATTCTGATTAACAGTACTAATGTGTGCCAGTTACTTCTGCAACAATGTGAAATAAGGTAAGAAATGAGTAATATTATCTGTTTCTGGCCCCTTTTCAGCACTAAAAGCGTCTTTTCATTGTATTTGATTTTTTTTAAAACCTTAATGCTGTATACTGGTCATTGTATGTTGTTGACACCTTTGAAATCTTTCACACAAATGGCATATTAATTGTCGTTATTGCAACTTTGCAACTTTATTGCTCATATTTGTGATGTAATTTCTTATTATTTGGACAATATTGTACAATTTCAACAAGAGCCTTGGGCCTCGTAAAACTATCCGTCCTCACTTCTTACATGCTGTAGAAGAGTGTCGTCAAAGGTTCTTATACAACCTGCAGTCATTTTTGTAAATTGTTGTTAATTTACAAAAGAACATATTGAAAGCCTGTTTCTCTAGCTCTTCCAAAGGGACAAAAAAAACTAAAAATAAATAGCTAGAGTGGGCATTTAAAGTTAACTTTCACAAAATATACTACTTTCTGAGAACAAAGGCCTTTGTATTTTACAAATCCTTCACTCCCTTCATCACACATAACAGGGATAAACCATTCTTGTACCTTTCAACAATATCTACGGGTTACGCCTCAGCGGTGAAAAAGTGTACCAAATTTTTCATCTGCTTTTTCCCGGCTAGTAACGCACAGTGTATATCGGAGTAGAAATTATTCTTTCAAAGTGACAGATTTATCTCTTTCTGTTACAACTTGTCAGAAATGCCAAGCTTCAATTTTCCAAGGCCTGGTTGTTATTGTGCACCCAAGTTCCCTCTTTCTTTCCTATATGGCTGATCAAAACAAATGAACAATCACATCTTCCACAAAGTTGATTCAAGTGGCTGCAATTTTTGTATGACATTAAAATCTGTTGTTTGCAGCATTCAACACTTGCACATTCCAAACAGATGATGAGAAACGATGCCATTTCTTTGGGGAAAAAATGAACTGTAGAAAGGAGAAGTGTGCTGAGATAATGATCTTACTTCTGCAGCTGCTTAATAAATGCATCTCATCATCTGTTATTGTGGAGCATTTTCTATGAACATTTCATAAGAACATTTCGTATGGTCATAATTCAACATATTTTGAATGTGCAAATTGATTAGGTGCATGACATTTGTTAAAAGAATTAAATCAATGGAGCAACCCAACCCTCCACAACTCCACTATGTATCCTAGAATGTCCCAAAAAACAAATTAGTATTTGGAGCGTTAAGAACATAGTGCACTTTAACTAATTATGATTTTGTACTGATTTTATAATTGTGCAAAGTTTTGGGAATGGTAGCTATGGTTTGTGCTTGATTAAACATGATAGAAAATTATTTGATTGCGTATTTGTTCTTGATCATAAAAATATGTTAATTAAAACATATTTTAAGTACATATCACATTACAGTCTACTGTATTATTAAAGCTAAATGGTCAAATTAAATGTCTCACTTCCTTTGTGTTCAGTTAGCCTACCATAATAGCTTAGCCTACCAGGGGTATGTTTCCTGTAAAACTCACTGATCACCATCACTTAACCACCATAGTACGATGCATTGTTGTGGAAACTAACTAGCCAGTCACGACTGTTTCCCGAACACGGTCGCATCTCCGTCGTTTGAACCACATTAGTTCAACAATTTAGGATCGTTGTTAATGACGTCACACGCATGTGTGTAATGTGGTGTTTTGTTTCATGTTCATGTTTTCCATGTCTTTTATTTTGTAATTGTTTTATGGTCCCTGTTTGTGTCATGTTTCCCTTGCCCTCATGTATTCATGCCATTGGTTCCCCTGTTCATTGTGTCATGTTCTGATTGGTTGTCTTAGTCATGTATCTTGTTTCCCATTGGTTTGTTCTTGTCATGTGACCCTCTTGTTTCCTATAAGTAGCTTCATGTTCCCATTGTGCCCTCGTTGTGTATTGATGTTGTAACCCGCTGTTGGTGAGTCTAGTCTGTTTATGCCTCGTCAAGTCTGGTCAAGTCTGGTCAAGTCAAGTCAAGTCTGTTCATGTCAAGTCAAGTTTGGATTATTGTTTGGATGTTTGGATCACCTTGTAAATAAACTGCACTTGGGTTCTCAATTACGCTCGCCTTCAGTGGATGATTCGTTACAGAATACACGACCACCAAAATGAACCCAGCAGATCGTCTCATTCGACTTCGCCAAGGAAGCCGGCCTATAGAGGATTATGTGGCAGACTTTTGTAAGTTGTGTCATTTGGTGGACTTTCATGACACTTTCCTTAAAGACATTTTCCGTTTTGGTTTGGACAAAAACATTTCTCATTTAATGCCACGCAATACACCTCAATGGACTCTTGAAAAATACATTGACTTTGCCCTGTTGCTGGCTGATTCACCCTTCACTGTGGGTGTAATGGAGGAACATACCACTTCCCCAAAGCCTTCTCACGTCATGCCTGCCAAGCCACAACCTTCTCGTGTCATGTCTGCCAAGCCACAGCCTGCTCACGTCACGTCTTTCAAGCCACAGCCTGCTCACGTCATGCCTGCTACCATCATGCCAGTTAAGTTAAAGTTTACTCCTATCATGTCTGCAAATTCAAAGCCTGATC